>NW_009233658.1:14278-51733 GCF_000690835.1 Fulmarus glacialis | reverse complement strand
GCAGCCCGGCGCAGGCAGCGCTGCCCGTCCCTCCTGCCCCGCGCCCAGGCCGGCGCAGCCAAGGAACACCTTCCATTCAGAAAAGAGCAGGAGCTGAGCCGGCACGGGGAAAAGCACCAGCGATAAAGCAAGGAGGGGAAAGTAAACAAGCAGGTTGATGGCTTCAGAGCAGTATGTTCTGCAGAGACTTCAAAAAAAAAAGAAAATAAAAAAGAAAATCCAGCTCTTTTTTTTTTTTTTTTTGGAAAGTCCTTCCAACTCTCTGTGCAGCCTGGCGGAATAACAACTTTAAAAAGTGAAGATGTCGCTTTTTTATAGCTGACTCACATTTATATAACTTTGTTAATGCATCTGCTCCCAGGAAGTTACAGTATCTGCGTTTAGCTGCGATACCTGCCCATAAATCGTGGCAGCGCGGCGAGTATCAACAGCTGCGTTTTACTATTTCAGCCCGTCAGTTTACAGTGTCTCCATCACAGCGAATTCCTGTCAGCTGCACTCTCGCTAACACAATTCCTATGTTTTGCCTGGCAGTAAATGGACGCTCCTGCCCCAGCATCATCTAAACAACTCTGTTAACATTTGCCCCCGAGCGTCTCTCTCTTTGTCCAGTCCCTGTCTTCTAACAGATGTCATCCAAGTCTAATCAAGCATAAAATGGTCATAAATATTTCTTTCTGGTAGATTTCACATTCGCATTTCATGCAGGGACATGATATTTTTCTGCTACCTCCAGGGAGTACCTAATGCAAAAACCAGTTACTTACATTCAAGGCTCATGTTCCTTTAGTAAAATGCAGCACATGTTCTCAGTTCACAGACATAAAAAGGCACAAGACTTTGTCTTCTTTTGTTTAACAGCACCCTTTTTTTTAAAATAACGTGTGCCACAGCTTCCATCTAGGCATGACATTGTCCTCCGCTTAACAGGAAAATACACAACCACAAAATGCCAAATTCTGACCCTACCACTCTCTCAAGCACAAGCATTTTTGAATTTCATACTCCCATACCTTAACTGTTGCACAAAAGATAGATTTTTTTTTTTCCCCCTCAGTTATTTCATTTAACAAGCTATTTAAAGACTTCACAAGATCAGAAAGGCACTTCTCTATTTTGACTCATTTTATGCAAAATTTTGCAACCTACCTCATCATATTTTATTAAAAGTTAAATGATTCTAGGATACAAATTTAAGGCTCATGCCTATTTAACAGTTGATAAAGATAATCATGAGATACAAGCAATTTCCAGTACTTAAACTTTGACAATTCAGGGGAAACTATTCAAGATAATTAATTCTTCTTAATGTTAGAATCATCAGAGAAATTATATTTATCCTTGGTAAACTTGGTAAATAACATGTCAGACTGGAAAATAAAACTAACCCTGGATTATTCACAAAGCCATATGTCTTATTATTTTTTCCCCGGTTATGTTTGTCAAAGCAGAAATATGACATAGCTATTTAAAGTGAACCACACAACACTTAAGGATATAGATCACAACAGTGAAGCTGCTTCTCCTCCTCCTTCTCCACTGAGCCTAGTATTTGATTACTGTTACTCAAATCAAGCTTTCAGGCAAATAATTCCATTTTTTAAGTTAATGAGATGTGGTCATGTCGACAACAGCTTGCAGAAACTTTTAATTCCAATTCCTGCAGGCTGTGCTGGCCTCTTTTACAGCAACCACTGTATGAATGAGTCAAATTTGCCAAAATGGCTTATGTAGACAAGTGCACACTTTAAAGAGGCACTAATTAAAAATACCCACTGGTATCATAATTTAAATACCATGAAAATAAACTGTAAAAGTAGCTCAGCTACGATCTTACGGCTTTCCTTAGAGCTCGTTTACTTTAACTAGATGATGTTTTATTGCAGATGTATTCCTAGCTAAAAACAATTTTTCGTCTTGGAGGAATTCAAGATTTTGATATAATTAAACAATTTATGTTAATATTTGTTTCACATAAGCTATTAAGCAAGCCCCCCAGAACAAGTGCTAATTGAGAAAGATGCAAAGAAGTAGAGTGCTGAAGTAAGCAGCAAATTTATACTGTTGATTAACTGCTCTGTCTGCAACTTCCCCCCTCATTACAGCTCTCTTTCTCCCTCTCGTTCGCTGCTATAAGGCTCCCAGCTGTACTGAACCCCATTGAAATACTTTCCTTGGATGCTATTATCTACTGCTTTCCTTAAAAAAGGAAGAGGAGGCAAACGGAGAAAGAGAGGTGGAGCTTGGTATTCTTCTCGATGCACCTCCCTGGCCACAACTTCTCCAAAACCCCTTTTGTCTTTCTGATTTTTTGGCCAGGAATGCGAGCGGCACAGCTGTAGTGTAACAAAAGCAGACATGAGACCAAAAATAAAACAAAAAAAAAGTTGGTGCTGAGAGGGTTAAACCTATTTAAGGGGTTAAATATGCAATTACCTCTGACTAAAACCAGAGAGACATATAGATAAATAGAAGAAATGAAGTCCCCAGGTTCCATTCAGAAGCCTTCATCACATTACTACCAGACAGAAAACTCTTTAAGTACCATTTTCAGATGTTAAATCATTGTTCGTGCAGCACATATTCTCACTATTCCTGGGGGAACAATATCTGAAGACAGCGTGCTAACAAATGCAATCCAGTAAACAGGCATTTTTCCTCTTGTTGTTAGTACCTTTGTGTTCCAGCTCCCAGCTCTGTCATCCATGCCTTCTCTCTGCTTTGAAGTTAAAGCACTGAATGAGCGTTGTCATCTATTATCCAGAGTGTGCATGTAGATTATAAATAAGAAATAAAAGTGACTTTCAGTACACTGCTTTTGCATTAGCAAGTTGCCTTCTCTGTTACCTCCTCTGTCCTTCATACTTTGCTACCAACATTATATTAAAAACCTGACTTTAAGTGTTTTTCTGGAATGCTATAAAATATGTACACAGCTGAGACAAAAGTTTTATTGAAACAAACAAGTCCAGCAGTTTAACCAGGTTCATGAGTTCAGCTTCAATAGCCTGTTTAACCCTTATCTGCAGATGTCCTTCAGGCCCCCGACACGTTAATTGCATCCCCGGCTTCGTTTCCATGCACGCTACCGAAAACACAGAGCTATTAATTACACTGAAGTTTATTTATACAGAGACCTTTTCTACTATCGATCAATTATTTATTAATATTTTCCGGCGTAACGATCTCATCACATTTTTCATTTTAAGGCCTCTTTTCACACGAATAACAGCGCTGACCTGTTTCAACTGCATCTGCCTGTACCTGGTCAGAAAACTCTTCTCCACAAACATAACTACATTAGAGACTTAGAAACGTTTCTCCCATTGCCTCATCTAAAGAAAGAGGTGAGCAAAGACAAGCTGCACTTTCAGTGGCCAAACCCCTCAATCTTCCCCCTGCCTTCAGCTGGCTTCACCAAGAGCTTCAGCAGGGCTCCAGAACTTCTGCAGCAGGGACAGTTTAATTTGGGATTGGAGATTAATGAGGTCTGGTGTCTTAATCGACACATGCTGCCTAAATTACGGCAGTTTAGGAAGAAGAAAGGTGTTTGAAGCCCTGTGGGGTGGTGGCACCTGGAGAAGTACACACCAGGGATGTCACAGAGAGTTTTGTCCCAGCCCTGCTCCAGTGGGGAGTCCCCTGGGCCGCCTCTCAGGTCTCACGCACCGGCTGCCCAGATGTGCCTCTGCCAAAAAAAAAAAACCAACAGGTTCTGGGGAAACCCGAGCAGAGCCAAACCAGGCTGAGCCCAAAGCGAATACTGCATGACAACCTGGAAGTCACAGAAAGCCAGCTTCGGGAACAGTAAGCACAAGCCTGGGAACAATACACTTCTAAATAAATAGTAACAGATCTTTTACACTTAATAAATTCCTCATTATTTAGCAGAACACCCATTTTCGAGGACCAAACGCATCCTTATGCACCTAGCTTCCCTTCAATTCTATGTTCAGCTCTTGGCAGACGTTAACTCTCGCATGACATCTGTGTTGTTTCAAGCCGATGGGAACACAGAGACCTGAAGACCAAAGCTCCTCTGGAGAAGGAGTGGAAAAGGCTGGACGGGATGCACCGCGCAGGGACTGGCAGTGCCCCGGCTGCCGCCTGCAAAGCTATGGTATCAGCCGAGATTTCCTGAAAATAAAATCCTTCCGTGCAGCTCCCTGCCTCCGCAGACGGCAGCAGCTTTTGGGGCAGAAGGGAAACCCCTTGGGTCTTCTGGCTGGGCAGCCAAATTTGCGGTACATCTGTGGCTGAGTATGGGCTGGTCAGGTAGGAATCTGCAGGGCAGGCACAGAGGAGCTCTCCTTCCCTTCATCCCTCCAGGTGTCCTGGATCTTTCTTCCTTTCATCCTTTTGGATAAACAATAATGATATAAGGAGGTTCAAGCACAGTCCAGTGATTTTCACTCGGACATATGGGAGCCAGTCCTTTCATAAAATCCTTTTGGTAAATGGTTCAAGTCCCTATAAAGACCGGGGCAATCTAGTAATGATTTCCATGGTTGTCGCCTGCCTGTCCATAACATCACAAAGAAGAAAATCAGAGGGAGAAAAACGGAATAGCAGAAGAGGCACATATCCCTTCCTTCCCTCTAACAGGATAAGATGGAAATGTGATTGTGCTGAACAATCTTTCATGAGCAGACGGCACATCTGCAGGCAGCTCAAACAGCCTGGAGAACCCCATCCTCCATTCCCTTAGAGTTAAGGTAGCAGTGGATGGTGCGATCTCTGGATGCACGCCACGTATCAGCAACGCCACGCCAACGTATGCTGCTGACCCCTCCCTCGGTGCCAACCCGGGGTGCACCCAGGAGCCCCTCCTGCCCTGGGAAAGCACCAAGCGTGGGGCCTGACCACATCTGAACCCTGGAGAAAGGGGCAGCTCTTGTGTCCTTCGCATTCAGGATCCTTAGCGTCCCCGTTAGGCACGCAAACGAGAGACGACTGCAATGCAGTCACCACCTCAGCTGGCTGCATGGGGTGTATCACCGGTAGAAATACAGCAAGTACCAAATCAGACGCTTGGAGCACAAATCTAAACAAATGCCTACGCAGAGGGTCCTGGGGCGTATTCCCAACGTGTCCAAGTACTTTCTCCAGCACAGCCCTGGGCTTCATTTTGTCCTGTGTGTCTCTGGCCTTAGGGGACCTCAGCAGCATCACCCGCCAGTGGTCAGCCTTTCTTCTGCTGATCCTGAATAGGGAGATTTCAAGGGGCTAGAGAGAAAAAAAAAAGGTCATTCCTCTCCACGAAAGATGATCAATCCTTCAACCGGTAGCTGCTGCGTCACTAAAAAAAGCAGAGTCACCTTACAGGACAGCATGCCGGAGGTTTCCTGAAAAGCTGCGGTGGCTTTGTTCAGACACCGCGGTCCTACCAGCTGGATGCCCGTCGCTCCTGGAGCTCTGTCCCTGCCCACCACACAAGAGAACATAAAGGGGCATTTTTTTCTCTGGTAGGGACCAGTTTTCCATCCACCTCCCATCCACGGGACTGAACAAACTGAGCCCCAGTCTGGCTCCCTTACTCGGCAAGTTTGTGTCTCGCCCAAGATTACTAACAGGTAAATACTCCCAGGTTTCATCAGTTCATTTAACAATAGCTTTATCTCCCCAGCACGAGGGGATCAGCTCCTAAAGACAAGATCAGAGAAGGTGAAAAGCTAGTCTTAGGAAACATGAGAGCAGGTACGAAAGGGATTCTTTGCTGTCAAAGCATAATATGTCAGCTTGTGATAAACCTGAATTGCTTCATATACCAAGGATCACTAGACATTAGCTGCTTTTTATATGGCAATATGGTGCAGAGATTTCAGACAGAATATTGTTTTATGTTGATCATGATAAAACTGTCTGTAGCTTTGATAAAGCCTGCATACAGGCTTTTCATTCAAACTAATGAGTGATACTGGCTGTTGGATGCCGAGACACGCTCTTGATGCTTTCCAAAATGGTTCAACTCGTAACTAGGAACCAATTCAGCCTGGATAAGCAAGAGTGTTACTCATCTAAGGGGTTTTGAATGATGATTCCCATTCCCTGTGTTTTCCCTAGGTACCTCTGAAAAGGTACGGTGACAAAGGGAGCACCACATGTTGGCAAAGTACATCTCTTACCAGAGGGATCTCCTGGGGTCAGCCTGCTCCGAACGAACAGTTGGCTCTCGCTGTGATCAGCCATCAAACAGCTCAGACCCTATGGGCTATTCGCTTAGCACAGGCCTTTTGCTGCTCCGTTTTCCAACATCTGTTTCAATGCTTGTCATCTCCCTGCTTTAAACAAATGTACTGCAGATGTCTTGTCTTGTGGACGACAGAGACTTGGCAAAGACGGGAATAGTGGCCTCCAAGTGACAGAGGCACGGCTACGGCAGTTATTATTGGGGGGTTCTGGATGGACTCTGTGCATTAAACATGAAATGAGATTTTACACTCGCACCCTCACCCCATGTCCCCCTTCAAACCTTCTGTTTTGTCCTTCAGATTTTAGAGACTGATGAAGGACAGGGATCAGGATGCAGACTGAGATGTAGCCTACTCAGAAACATGCGTCCCGAGTCTTCTCAAAAGATTTATCATTGACATATGCAATTAAAAAGGAAGACACACTCATTTGCTCATCTTCAGCTCCAAGGACAATCTGATACAAGACTGGAGATGGAAGGACATGATGTGTGGTAAAGATAGCAGCTTCTGAGACCAGATTCTGGCCTGAAAACAACAGAAAAGAGACTTCCTCGGGCTAAGATTGTGCTTCTGGAAGAACCAATAGATGAAATGGGATACACAAGAAGAAACAGGGACGGGTTACTGCGAGGGCTCTCCAGGCGCATCCCTCCTAGGGTGTTCTTTGTGTGCAAATCCAGTTTGAGCTTCCGCTAGGAAAACCAGGTAACTGAAATTTGGCATTTTGTATTTTTTTGTGAGCGCTACTGTTGCCCCTGTGGACGCATCTTACCTATAGCTGTTTGAGGTTTGGCTGGGGTGAGTTAAGTAGTTAATAAGAGTCTGACAATCTCACTTTTCATTATCTTGGTTAATTGGTGCAATAGCTGCAGAGAGGCTGGAACAAGCCAGGTACTAGCTGGCTGCTCTTCCCGCTGCTCTGTCCTGCCCAGGGAAGGCAACACGGGTATGTCTACACTGTTTTGAACGTCAAGTGCAGATGACAGGTAGGTCAATGCGAGATGCAGGTAATTTTTTAAAATCAAAGGGAAAACATGTATCCATTGGTAGGTCTTTGAACTGAGGAAAACAGGAGAAATCCTGTATTTTGACTGTAAAGACTTCTGACAGTACCTCAAAGGACGTTTTCATAAGCCAGCTAGGAAAACATAATCTTACAAAATTACTGTATATTGGGTCACTCTCAGAATGGAAGAAGATAACAAACATGCTGAAGAAGTCAATCTTTTTTTTAAGAACAATACAGATGAAGGAACAGACAACTCAGAAAATCTGGGTATGATACTACATTGGGAGTGACTGCAAAGATGCTGGAGGAGAAAGTGCAGAAACTGTCTGTAAAAATGGGATGGCATTTATTAAGGATAAATTATAAGATGCTACAATTCAGCTGGAATACCCAAACTTTGTAAATACAGCAAGGAAGACAACCGATTATGCAGCACTTCTTCAGGGGAAAAAAAAAAAAGCCTAAGGATTACAGCAGATCACAAGTTGAGTATGAGTCAACAGGGTCATGCTGTTGCAAAAATGACATGTACCACAGTCAGAGGCATAAACAGGAGCACTGCCTGCAAGTTACACACTGGGAAATTCGTTGTCTCCACTTGCTCCAGCAAGACTTCAGCTGGAGGATCAAGTCATTGGAGCACTGCAATTCAAGATGAACACAAGACTGATTGGAGAGGGTCCAGAGGACAGCGACCAGAATGACCACAGCTCTGGAAAATAGGATTTACAAGGACAGAGCTAAGATTGCTTAAGTTCTGAGAAGATGGAGGGTACAGACATGGGAACAGCATTCATATATGAAAAAGGATGCTGTAAAGAGAAAGGAGACAATCTGCTCTCCGCCTGTTACAGACACAACAAGAAGGTACTTGAAGGATAAGCATTTTGGTCAGACATTGGGAAGAAGCTTCCTAACAGAGAGTTAAGCACTGGAAGACCCTGCTTGGGCAGGAGTGAAACCTCCATCGATAGACTGGCGAGACATGCATCAGGCAGACTCAGGAATGTCAAAGAAACTCTTACTCCTGCCTTTGGTCTGCACAGAAAGACTGGGAAAAAAAGCCTGTTCTTCCAAAATCCACAGAGAAAAAGGCGTAAGATTAGAGAGCAAACCCGGGCTGGTGGGCTGCCCTGTTCTGCGTGTGGCTGCAGCGCCCGGCGAGGCCATCAGCCAGCACCAGAGAAGTCACTACCGCGGGCTGTCGGTGACCTTGGAAGGGTCCCCAAACGTGAACACGGCAGGCACTTCCCTGCCCCCAGGGAAAGGCACATATTTTTTCTCGCAGTTTATGAATCTTTGACGTACAGTCCCTATGACACAGCCTTGGAAGACCATATCTTTTATTTATTATGCCTAGCAATTGTCCTTGTAACCAATTAGGGAAAAAAGCAGGTGGTCAACAGAAACTCTGCAAAATAAAACCCCTCAGCAAAGCAAACACCATACCTTTCAGAGAAAAAAAAAATACTGTAAACAGAGCTAATCACTGCTAAACCCTTATAATCCAGTCCTTGCCCAAGTTAAGAGACTGGAACCAAGAGTAAAACACTTGAAAAAGCATTGATCGGAGGAATTGGTGAATCATTTCTCAAGGAAAAGGAGGAATCAGAAGCATTTTTAAAAAAAGTCCCAACGCTCACCGTGTTGTGAAAAGGGGCTCAGACCCACCCCGTCAGGCGGGACTAAGGGTCCCACCCCGCCCGCCGGGAGGGCTGCTCCAGGGACCGGGGCAAAGGGGCTGCCATCACAGGCTTCCCCCCGGCAGTCGTAAAGGAAGACTTGTCGAACAGAAAATGGCCCGCTTTTAGCTCCTCGATAAAGTATCTACAGTTACCAGCATCCCCTGTACCTTGTTGAGTATTACGTTCAATAATATTAATAGGCTCGTATTTACCATATCTTAAAAGCTAACAATCCCATTGCCAGCGCTAATTAAAAAGACAAGAAGCTGAAAAGAAGCAGTGGATTATTTCTTCAATATGGATTCATGCTTAGATTTAATAAAACCCGCTTTAGTGTTATAACCTTACATTTGTTTCAAGAACACTATAAAAGATAAGTCTGCTTTTTGTTGTTTATTGACTTGGAGGGTTTCTCGTTTGGATCTGCAATATAGCATTACAGCCATGGAAAGGCGATGAAGTAGACTGTTTCCCCTGAACAAGACAACGCTTCTGCTACCCAAATACCATGTCTGGGATGACGGCCGTGAAGAAATCAGCACAGCGAGAAGAACTCTGAATATATGAACAGACAGTAAAATGCAAGATTAGGGAGATTTATCTGTAACTAACCCTCCCCGTGACTTTACAGAAAGCACTTCACCTACAGCTATGAGCCAGTGCCACAGCCAGCTTTTCCAGGCGGTAGAACGTATGGTTTCTTCCAGCCACAGAGCATCCCTGCACGAAAGCCAGAGCTCCCATGCATGCTTGCTCAGCAGATATGATGCCTTCACCCACGCTGACCTGCTCTACATGTACATGCCAAGTGTAAATGCACATTTCCCAGTGGGAATTTTCTACTCCATCACGGCACACAACCTACCAAATAAAAATACTGCACGTAACCTGTAACTGAGGATAAAATTAATAATGACAGACAGAGCCGTGCCTTAATCAGCCTCTTCATCAAAAATGTTGTAGACTTTCCAACAACATCCAGAACAGTTGCTTTCCATACACCCCTCTCTGTCTTTCTCCGAGTTTGAAGAAGAGGATTGACATAGTATAGGAGTGGGTACGCAATGCAATACAACAAAGGAAAGATAAACTACAGCCACTCTCCCAAAACCAGACCTTTTCCTAGGCGAGCTCATCTTTAGATCAAGTTTCTCATTTAATCCGAGACCAGAAAACGTCTCCTAGAGACTGCTGAGACTGGACTTTGAGGATCCGAGTGCTACAAATGCTTTCCCATGCACGAGGAGAATTATACCCCATTTTATTTCTAATTTTTCCCGCAAGATGCTGGGCCCACTGCTTCATAACAAGTTCCATTTCTCCTTCCCCGTGCCTGTCTGACCTTTCTCCTTCGGTGAATCACTTAATTATGTGGAAACAAAAATACGAAACGATGATGGTTTAAAAACACAAGTGCCCTAGCTCCATATGTGAAAGAGCAGCCAAACCCCCCAAAGTTGCGGGTCTGCTGCCGATTAAGGATGCCAGAAGGTACTAGGGAAGAGCCACCCTCTGCCTACACAGCCCCTGCGAATAGCTAGGGACCCTACCCCTGTTTTAGCACGTATCTCACTGATTACTGGAAAAAGCAGAAAAAAGCATGAATGGCAGACAGTCAGTGGTCTTACAACACTTCACTAGTGTTGCAGTTCTTTCCTGGCAGAGTTTTTTTGGTATCAGTGATAATAACAAGGAAAATTTAAGGAAAACTTGATTTGAGCACGTCAACAGCAACCACATTCCTTTAGCTTGTGATCACTCTAATTCAAACAGACAAGATTTTTCCCCCCCTCTTTTCCTGCACTTAATTTCCAGGTAGAGTTTGTTAAAGCCTGAAATCCCACCTGAACTTTGGCAAGTCTTTCTAAAAAAAAAAAAAAAAAAAAAAAAAGACCCATACACAAATATTTGGCTAAGCGACCCATAGCAAATTGCGTAATGCCAGTTAAAAGTTGTGTTTTTTAAGTATCAGCCCCAGAGGTTTTATCTGAAATAAAATCCTGATTACTTCAGATTCTGGAGGCAAACTGTGACCTCGCTCTGCATCTCCAAATTTGAAACATTTGTGTTGTGCCCTTCAATAATGATGCCTCTTGCTAGAAAAGAACAAAATCCTTTCAAAAACTTGCTTATTTCATTTAATAAGGTAAGAAGGCCCCAAACACGCATATAAGAATTAGTTCAGCCTTGAAGCTTGACCAAAAGAGGTCACCCAAAATCGGAAATACAGTGCTCTATCAAGCAAAAATGACCCATCTCCAGGCATGCCACCGCCTTCTACGTGCCCACATGCCCAGGGATGTTTCTGTCTGTAACAATCCCCGTCCTCAACGCTTACGGTCATTAAATGAGAATCAGGATTAGGTCAGCACACAGAACATAAGGAATTATATCCGTTTCTTGCATCCTTCTCCTCGGTTCGCCTGGGAACAGGCACTTCTGGGAGGGCTGGGGGCGAAGGGGAGAACTGCACTGATGAGTTTTGCAACACGTTGCCAGAGAGATTAAATAGCCTAACTCTCTCCAACCTTTACTTTACCAGCCTTACTTTCAGTAACCCCGGAAAAAAAAAAAAGAAAAAAACCTTAAAAGAAAAAGAAGAAATATGATTAAAAATAAATTGAAAAGCCCAACTTGTAATAAAGCTGGCACTTGCCCCAGGCTTTAGAAATGTCTGAGACATGACACTGATTTTACAGACACTCTAGAGACACAATATATAGTTTTTATATGGAAAAAAAGAGAGAGATTTGCACTATTTAAAACAGGTTGCAAACAGAGTTTATGTTTTGAAAATATAGGGAGCATGGCTAACAAAGTACAGAATGCAGCAACAAAACAAGTAACACTCATCCTACAAAACTGTCATTATATAATGTCACTGTTTACACTAAGCCTCCAAAAAAGACCTTCTGTTAATTTTTTTAATTAATGGGGTGCTATACAGTTAAATAAACTCATGAAGAGTATTCATGACTTTTGTATTTTTACTTCATATCCCAATCTTTATTTACAACGTTACTATTATAAATTACAACAATACTGTTGATATTCTTCCTACTTGCTGTGATACCCAATGGAGCTCCACAGGAGAAAGAACATAACACAGGAAACCACGGCATTTGATTTTGCTCTCATTTAAATGTATTTAAGTCAGACAAAACTCCACTGAAATCGACGGCTACGCTAGTGAAAACCACTGCAATTCTGCTGCCGCTCCTAAGGCACTGCCAAACAATCTCCCTACATGCAGCGCGTTTCCAAACAAAGTTAAATTACTTCTAAAATATCAGCAATCCATGCGACTTCTTATTAGTGTGAAATTACTTAAGCCTTAATTCAGCAAGGTACTTCAGCACATTCCTAATTTTACAGGCATGAGAGGTACCAGTGACCTTAGCAAGACTACTCACGCACTTACGTTTAGACACACGCTTAAGCATCTTGTGACATTAAAAGCCACAATGAGGAACAGTTCCACGTGAGTTAAAGACTGCTTTACACCTTCATAGGCACGCTACCATTTTAAGTTTGCTATATCCCAGGTTTGGTTGCACCGCTTACTAGATAACCCGTAAAGTATGAGGATCAACGGAGGAGGAATAGTCTCTAATAATTTGAATTACATCAATCATTTGAAATAGACTTTTAATTTATATCTGATGCCTACTGCACTTCATTCGCAGTGTATACACACGCTGGATAATAGCTTTAAAGCATTCCTTTGCGGAGTTTCCCTAAACAGCACTCCTGAATGTGTAACTTTATTGCTTATGAGTAAGCATAAGCAAATATAAGGGGAGAGTGCACACCTACAAAAACAGCTGGGAACAAACATACCACTGCTGAATTTTCACATGAGATGCAAGGCTAAAAAACAAACCAGCAAACATATTTCAGAAGTTACATCTCTTCAAAGAGCCCACATAAACCTAAGCGATCACTGCATGATCTTAATTTACCAGGAGAAGTAAAAGCAGCTATTGTAAAAAAAACAAAATAAATAAATACAGAAATAGACATCCATAGCCTAAAGAGGACTTCTGGATTTGGATGTGCACATAATCCAGGTGATTACATGTCTAATGACCCAGCTTCTGCATGTACATGCTTGTATCCGCACACACAACTGCAGAGCTCTGGGTGCCAATGTCAAGGTGCTTTGAGGACTCAGAGCTATACAGTTATTTATCAAAGGCCTCAGATGCAAAATAAAACAAAGCCAAGGCAAAGAAAAAGAATAATCTCAGCAAGTGCAACAAAGTGGTAGTTTCCCCTTACCCTTCAACAGTTAGAGAAAATTTAAGGCTTGTTGATGTCAATAAGTAGTTATAACAAAGACATTAGTAATAGTGAGGATAGAGAATGCTGTGTGAATGTTCTCAGCATGGTTCATTGACAAGAGATCTAAAAATTGAATTATTAAGGAAAAAAATCATTGATTCTAAAATCCAGGCAAGGTAGCCAGCCTATGTTAAAACTTATTTAATTTTTCCAGCGCTGCTTCATTCCTAAGCTCTTGGAGCCACAGCTTTTCCATTGAAAAGCAAAAGACATTTTACGCACAATTTTCCCTCTACTAGAAAGAGGTATATTGTGCCCTTCAGTGAACATAAAATTGATATTATCATCTCTTAGTTTATATCTCACTACTTAACCTTCAGATTAAAAGTTATTAGATTTGAATGACTAAAAAGCCATCATGTCACCTTCCGTTCAATGTTGGGAGATCGGAGAACTTGGGGGAAAAGTCTGAATGATAAAAACACAAAGTTACCAGGAGCGTAAAGTTGTTTTCACGTTCTCTGATGAAACAGCACAAGCTCTACAAATGCAGTGATCTTTTCACCATGTTATAATCATCAATTATCAGTGTACTACAATACAAAATCAGACACAATCCCAGTAGCCTGCATGGAGTTTAATCTATGCTTTCAAATGGCTGTTTCAATAGCAACAGCAGTTTAGTAATTAGGCTTTATGTCTATTCGGACAAAATGACTCAACATGGACGCTCCCTCAAAGTCTAACAAACAAATTTGGTCTAACCCAGTTATGTCAATATGAAACAAAGACTTTATCTTGGATCTAGTTTAGCAGTTTTGTTCTAAAGAGATAAGTCCACATCATGATCAATGGGACCATAAAACTCCTGAAGCAGTTTGTAACCTCTCCCCACGGGTTTTCGAAATAAGATGAAACTCGCCAAACTATTTTAAAAAAAAAAAAAAAAAGCATTACTTTAATTTACAGTGTGATATATTCAGAATTCTTTCTAGTCTAATCTTCTTTTTTATCTCCCCGATTAAAGAAGCCTCTCAACAAAACACCAAACCCCCCATTTCTTCTGTATTTTCCTTGTCTTTGGACTTGAACAAAATCTGAAGAAACCACATATTCCCTCTGGAGTTTGCTTCCCTCAGTCCAACACTTCACATCTCAACATTTCTCGAAACAACTACTGCCAAAGGGCCCAACTTGGCATCTTCCCATCGATACCACGAACACCCCAACTGCAGTCAGTGAGACCGACTGTGAGGAAATCACTGACTTGGGCACAGGCACCAGAACCTAGTCCAAATTTCTTATGTCTATCAAACATTCTTTTTATCTCCTACACATGAGCAAAACTGCATTTTTCATTTGTATACATTCAGTGGAATAAAAGTGTATCAAGTACAAAACCGGATGCAATGAAATATATACAACGCCAACCTTTTTTTTCAAGGAAAAACCCCCTCTTTCCTTACTTTGTGGACACATGGCAAAACCACTATTTATCTAAACTCTTCAGAAAGCTTGAACTGACACTTCACAATTAACAGTGTAGTTCAGCTCAAAGACAAAGTGAAGAAAAGAAACTTCCCTACAATTCTTTATATAAACTTCCTCCTTGTTTCTCCATGTACCAGTTGCATTTATATCGCTATTCCAGTTTGTCATAAACACAGTCACCTTGTAACCCTTTTTATCAAGCAATCTATGCACTACCTAAAAGTACACTACACTCCATCAGACAAGCTATAGGTTTACATTATACAAACATTCCGATTCTGCCTGCTCAGCGCAGGTTGTCAATAAATGCAAGCAATTGCAAAACAGCAATGTGTGTTTTTTTCCTTAAGAGAACACTGATACGAGCCTGCCAGTTCTGCAAAATAAACTCTTTGCAATCTCTGCAGCTAATCTGTCAACAAATTACTATTAAAGTCATACCTCCTAAAAGTTCAAAAGCATTCTGGATTAGACAAAAAGATACTGAGTTTTATACTCGTGGGGCAGTACTTGAAGTTACGGTATCAAAGTGGATCTTGCTATTGATGTGGAGAGGTTTGTATTTCTGCCACCATGCAACACAGCATTTGGTGTCTTGCTGCTATATATCGGAATTCAACTTTGTATTCATTCTCTTTGTTTAATTCATATCCTTGTTTCTCTGCTAATAACGTGAAGAACACTTTAATGAATAGTCCTGAGGATAAAAATAAAACACAATAAATAATATTTATTTTATAAACTAAAAAAAAAAACAAACAACTGGCTAGGACTGAAGCATCAAACCTTCTATTTGAGTAGACGTCAGAAACCACTGAAGCAACTAAAGCTGTGATCACGTACATTAAAAGGCAGTTTGTCTGCATGAGTCTTTATTTATTACTCCTTGGTAGGCAAGAGTTACCCCATCATTACATACTTTCTGTCCAAGCTTCCCTCGCCCAGCCTGACTTTCAGCTTGTGGGTCACTCCAACACCCGGTTTGCACCTCCCAGATGCTTTCTGTGATGCCTCAGAGCCAACAGATGTTGCCAGACTCTATGTGGTACCCCATTCCCAGGTTTTCTGCCCTGTCCCTTGGTTCTGCCTCTGTGGGCACCTTGGGAGCAAGCTCCTGAGCCCCACTGCCTGACCCTATGCCAAATGCCCGCTCCTGATCTCTTTAGGCAGTCCAGTGACCCAGGTAACCTTCGTGCCTACTCCAGGTTTTACAGGCAGGTTACCAAAACCATGCCCATTCCACCTCATCCCGTCATTCCTGCGAGATGCCGACCACCAGCACCTCTGGAGTCAGCAGCAGTGGGAAGGGAACCTCTCCCACCCTCAGCACGTGCCAAAATACTGTGGGAAAGGCTCTTCCTTCCCTTTCAGTCCTGTTTCTCCTATATATATCTCCATTTTTATCCAACTCTTCCACAGATGTACTGCCCCTGAAGAGTCACTTGTATTGCTTTGGCTTTCTTACTTCATGATTACAAACATAAACATCAGTTGGAGATATTTGGTTTTATTATACACAGCAGAACTCATCCCCACATTTGCTACTCCCAGCTTAACAGGACATTTTACAAGATGGCTAATGCAAAAATAATTTAGCATCACATCACACTCTGTCTCCTTGCATGGCAGAATCACCCTAAGATGACATGGGAAGCATAAAACTTGTCCTACAAGTCCTCCCTGCGCTTACTACAAGAGTGCTCTCACCGTACACTGCTCCTTCAAACATACGAACATCTGTGGTGCTCCCTATTTTTCCATGGTAAAATATTTACAAGTTTGCAAACCCATTAAAACATCCTAAAAAATCCTGAAGCATTTCTGTTTTCCTCTCTCATGCTAACAAAGCTATTAGTCCTTATAAATTCATAGATTTCACAAAAAATGTGAACCAAAATTCAGCACAGATGCTTTACACAAGCCACTGTACGTCCAGGATGCACTGCTCAGCCACGCTCATCACAGGAATACACAACTAACCACAACAGCAAAGCTCAAACTACCCGCTGCTGATTTTTTTTTTTCCCCCAGACAAAACAAGTGCCAGGTGGCAAAAAGAAAAGATTTGAATGAAATGCTCTTAAGAAATAGCTGTTTAATTCAGAACTCATTCATTTGTATTGAAGAAGCGTTTTGTAGAACGCATTCTGTTAAGTGACCTGAGAGCATATGTTGTATACGGAGAAACATCTAAACATTATGCTCCATGTTGTATGTGTATCTGTAAATGCTTGCATTAGCTGTCTGAAAACAACGGGTTTTTCTTCTTTTCAGCATTTAAAAATATTTTCCAAACACAAAGATTGATATTTTTATGCTAGCTCTGATTACCCTTTTTGTTGTTATCAGGTCTTTTTTTTTTTTTTTCCTTCCTTTTTTTTTTTTTTTTAATAACCATTTCAAACTTTGCCATCAACTTGCTTTTTAAAATTAAACTCCACGGAGAAGTTAGTCATCAAAACCAATTAACAGCAGAATTCAAACACTGAACATAAAGGTCTTTTAAGAACTTGGAAAAAAGCAAGCTCCCCGACCACATTTATTGTACTGGCAGAGGATAAATAAACTATAAACTAAAATCTGAGCTGTGCGAAAGCAACCCCGAGCCTGGCAGTCCTGCCCCCAGCCCCGCGCCCTGCTCCCACGGGGGCTGGCAGCACCGGTGGCTGTGCCAGGCACCCTTTCGGGAGGGCTGGAGGACCGGCGTAGGAACGAACTGGTGCCACTCCTTAATTGACCGAACGGGCGGCTGTCGAATGACACAACCCATTACACGGGAGATTACGACGTTATCTAAGGCGGCGTGAGCCCTCTGGACGGCCACGGAGAAGCCTTGGCACAAGGCGCCGGCCGTGAAGGTTAGTAACCGCTGGTAGGAGCGGAGGTCTGAGCAATTCTGGTCTACGGCGTGCACGTGTTTGCGTGACACCCCCCCCCACCCCGTTTCTCTCTGCACAGAGCAGCATTGGAAAATTCCATAGCCCTCCTATGGAAAATGCAGCCTAATTAACTCATTTTGATACGAAGCCTTTTTAAGACGAGACCTTTGTGTTGAACATATTTTACTGTTCCACTCCTCTTCTACTGTCCTATATTAATCAAAGCTGTAACCCCTGTTGTCTTTGCACTACGAATCAGAATGTGCCCCTGGCGAAGAATGAGGGAAAAGTCAACAGGAATTAAGTTTCAGTGCAACTGTTTACTCAACTGTGGCCTGCAGTTATTGAAATTTTATCCGTGGTTTTGTGTGACTACTGCAGTAATGAATTCAGCATGGCTGTGATTTTCTCACTGATGGTATTCTCACTTCAAGTAAAAACCTGTAGGATGAAAATGATTGAAACGACCAAAGTCTATGCATTTAGTATCATCCATTTTTCTGACTTGTTTAATTATGGCAGCTTTCTGTCTTATGTTGGCAAACGGGGTCCCCTGCTCCTCCGCAAGCCTTCGGTTTGCTTTGTTTTTTGAGTGCCGTTTTTTTCTTCTCCACAACAACCTGCTAAAAAGATCACTGTACGCTTAGGGGAGTCTTAACCAGCTGCCAATCGCTTATTTAAAAGGTTTTAAGAATGCTTATTGCATTAGAGAAAGTGCGGGTTAGGCATAAGTGTATTCACCATGGCTCTGTTGCAGCCTTTGTTCCCAAACACGTTAATGATACATGCCCAGCACTTTGGTGTAAAATTTCCTCAAAGGGTTTCAAAATTTTATCAGGGAAAAGAAAAAGACAAAAAACGTGTTACGCGGATAAATTTACACTGGTGAACTTGGTCACTTTCCAGAAAATACACTAATTAAAATACAACGGCAAACCGCACAATTTGGTTCCGATTCTTCTGAATTGAGGAGTACTGACACGGGATGTATTTATTTATTTATTCTGATGTTTTGCTGCAGCAGATACCTCCACAGCCTTTCTCACTAATAGAAAACATTCTGTTGATAGAGGTTGCTAGGTTATAGTAAAATTTGTTGCAAAAACAAAACTTAACGTTAGTGTATTTTCCACCCAGTGACATATTTTGGAAACCAGTTATTTGTATACAACGGTTCACCCAATCACTGCCACCAGACTCAACACATTCAGGCAACGGAAGCAAGCCCTGATCTTTGGGTATTTCCAGGGAATGATTTAAAAAGAGCCCCAGAAGAAAAGTCCAGCGTTTCCCTTTACATTAACGATTGCAATCCCCTACAGACAAAAATGTACAGAATGTCGTAGGCAAGTCCTAAAAGCATCCTCTGACTGGCAAATACGAAGGAGTTGGGGGGGGTTAAATGCTTCATGCTTTTCCTGTAAGTAGGAAACTTGTAATATGTCTTACAGTACCTGCTGTTGCTGAAGATGTGCTAAATCTGCAGCCCCAATTTCAACTGAAGGTGTCTCGCCGTTTGATCTCACTTCCCGCAGGCTGCACTCTAGTAAATGGTTGCCACCGCTCGCTCCATTCTGAATGGCTGAACCGTTACTTTTTGTCTCAGTCCCAGATTCTTGCATCATGACTCAAAAACCTGAAATAATTTAGGGGAGGGGAAAAAAAAAAAAGCAGCTGTTAAAACAGTTGCTGTATATAAGGAGACATGCCCTGTTTTAAATCCTGCCAAAACTGTAAACATTTGTCATTTCCCTTCATACGATTTATCTTTCATTAATGGTTCATGCTACTAGTTTATGTTTATTTATCTGTTGGTACAGCTATAATTTTAGTAAGTTAGTTCTGTTCTAAATATAGTATTATTTACTCAACATCTTTTTTCCCTTAGAGAAAAAAAATATTTTTGAACGAACACACAGAATCCATAATTAAATTTCTCTAGTTACATCTGGATGCTTTCCTTTGAAACGGATGAGTCATTCTTTGCAACTTATGATGGACAATATCAAAAACTTGATATACGCTATGTAGGGGCAGGTAGGTGAAGCAGAGCATTCGCTATTTCGGTTTCCATTCACACCGTGATATTGCCGAATTAGCAGCTTTTATTACTCTGAAGCAATTTAGGCTAAGTCTGGGATGTACTGGACACCATCAGCTTTTGTTTGGGGCAAACTGCTTCAACCGCTCACAGAATTAGTCTTTTTGGCAAATTTCTTGGCTGGGGATTTGGTCTGGCTTTGGATGCACTACGGCATTACAGTGAAGAGCCTCCAGGTTATTTGGCTAAACATCATCTTAGTAGCCACAGCTATTCCCAGCCAGCCCTCTCGACTCTTGGCGGATGTCTGTCCCTGGGTGCCCATCAATTGTATCAGCGGGTCACAGGCCCCACAACGGGGATGAGGATGAGTGCCCGCTTGCTTATCCCAGAACTCCTGGGATTCGCACGTCTTTGGGAACCGTCAGCATTTGTGCACAAGCCCCCCCCCCCAAAAACAAAGCACATATGGCAGTTTTCAGCGGCAAACCGCTACCTTTGAGATATTTTGACGAGTTGTTTTATAGGTATTTCCACCTGCAAGGCCCCCAAGTTCCAGGATTTAAACGTTATTAACCCGCTCTGCTTCCGCCAGCCCATCCCGCCCTCCTCCTCTCGCCCTCGCCCGGGGGCAGGCGGGGTACGGTAAGCCAAGCTGCACGCCCCGAGCACATTGCCTGCTCCACGCTAACTCACCGCCTGCGCACGTGAGCCAAATGCCTCCGTGCAGGGTAGTTCACCTTCAAAGTAAGATACTTTATATTTAAGGAAGAACCTGTTTGAATTCGATAACTAACCCGACTCAAAAGGAAGAAGAAAAATCCCTTCCCTTCCAACATATAAGGGAAAATATCAGTCAGAAAGGGCGAGAGAAAGCAATGCCTTTCAACGGAAAAGTACCACGGGAAAACTTTTCAGCATCAGACCACGCACGTAGAGGTACGCTCCAGCCCAACGCACCGATACCAGACCTCTCATTCGTTTGGTAGCTTCAGACGTTCCTAATGATGATCCATACGGCTGGTAATCAAAATGTCATAATTGAGAAGCAGTTGACTAACGAGGGCTTTGTCACCACCACGCTCCGGCGTTCGCACTCCTTGATTCACGTCCGAGGTGGGTGAACCACTCGCTAGCCGGACCCCGCTCCAGTCATGACGGGATCTATTCACGCTGACGGCCGCCCAAGCACATGGACAGTGCTAGGGCAGGTTCAAATGTTCCGATTACATTTAAATAAATTTCAGCTGGTCTATGGAAACTTCTTTCAATCTGTTTTGTGAGATCTTCGAACTACGCGAGGGGACAAAAAGGCTTGGGGGCTCATTATAAAGCTGCTGTCAGCTCCCTTGTAAAAGCTCCAGAGATCTAAACTGACCTACAGCTTTCCCAGTGCCACTAGCAAATGCTTTTGGGTTTTAACATGAACCTACTCTGACACAGGCTGAGCACGGTGTGGTTTTCATTTTCGGCGCTATAAGGAAAGCCCACAAGCATGATAAGGTCTAAGTAAGTGTTTACACCTAACGCGCAAGGCTGGATTACACACGGGGCAGTGACTGCATGGCACAGGTTGCTTCAGAAGAAGAGACAGGAGTGCGAGTCCCCAGACAGCTCACAAGTTACTCAAAGGTGTACCGTGCAATTTTTACATGCTATACTACTAAAAAGGACACACCTCTTTTAACCAGAGATTAAGTCAAAAAGAAAGAACTGATGTACGTAATTGTTTTCTGCTTCCATCCAAATTTGGGGTCTAGCCTCAACTGGAGAAAACAGAGCATTACATTAATTCACCTCAGCAGAAGATCTGGACAAGGATGACCACCACAGAAGATTGAGTTAGCAAGTTAAACCCAGAGACTCATGTCTTTGTTGTGATGCCCGATGGCAAATGGTGGGTGGCACGTCACCACCACGTAGACCACACCCGAAGGAGGAAAGGCACGCTAAAGAACTGGTGGAAGGTGCCTCAAGCAGATACCATGGTGAAAAGAGATGCTAAAACCAATGTGCCCAAGCAGTAAAGAAGTTCATTTCATTCTCCAACACTTCTGATGCAACAAATGGACTGGAAGCGAGAACCTGGATAAACTGCTAAGGAGGGTCAGAGAAAGCACCAACCAAAGCTCCGAGATGCCTCTGACAGCAGCAAGAAGAATGTGCACCACTGAGGAGCAGATCTATCACTGCCTGATCACGATTTGTTGGCTTGCCCTTCTGAGCGAAATATCTCCAGGACACAGAAAATAATTCACAACCAAACTGGTCAAGAAATTATTTATTGTCTCTAGGATTGCAAAATGCTCCTGGAAAGAAACAACAGTAGAAATTGCTCCTGAGAAGGACTGAGAAAAAGATGGGTTATTTATAGTATTTGGTCACAAAAAGATCATAGTTCTCGAGAACCTTTTCCATGACAAATTTCATGCTCTATTCTACCTTTTGAAGTACCCCAGCCAGTTACCACCTGAGCGGCACAGGGCTGGCCCCGGCCCCTCCACTGGCTGTGCCCACCCTACCTATCGTATCCAGCAGGATCGGCAGCGGCTATCAAGGAAATGGAGCTGGAAACGGGGTTTGCAAAGAGAACATCAGAAGAGTAAAAAGAAAATTGTGATGTTTGGACTTTAAAACATTATTTTAAAAGCAGAAGTGAACATCTTTGAGCGAATTTTGCTTTAAAAACACCCATTCACGGGCAGTCAACTTCAATATACCTTCAACTGGACACCAACACAAAACAAATCCACTTTGCTAAAATACCTCCAAGAGAAAACAAGATTTTCAAGGGAGAAAAGATAAAATTGTTTATTTCTTCACTGTAGTCAAATGTGAGTTGACATAAATAATCACAGTTTGGTTTGATCATTAAGCATCATGAAAATCAACCTGCGAGAGCTTTCTGCAAGAATGATTATTATTTGTCTTTTTGAGCACACCTAAATGAGCTGAGGTGATAGTACACTGAGGATGGCTGAGATAATTGTCTCTCCTCAGCACAGAGGAGCGGGCCTTACAGAAGCCTATTGGTGAAGTCTGTCACTCAAAATTGTGAAAGAAAAAAGCAAAGCGAGGTTGACTTTATGCAACGTGATTAGGTTCTGTGGGAACTGAACTTGAAGCTTCAGGTCTAGTACCACAAACTGTGATTCTGGTCTGAATACAACCCCAAGTAACCAAAATAGTGCTGAAGAAGCTGTTAAGCATAATGATTTATTACAGGAAATACAGTACTCCACAAAAGCTTCCATGATATACAAGATACCTGACTTAAATATAATGGCAAAAGAGCACGTCCATCTCATGCGTTCTGCAAAGCAGAATGACTCTCATATCAATTGTGCAAAGGAAAATGTATTTTTACAGCTTAAAATAGATGGGTTCTTACCAGTATAAGTGTCTTTCTTTTTTTTAATAAAAATTCTACGATATTTCATGTTAGGAGGGATAGAGAATGACTCCTAAGATTATTAAAGGTGACACAAGATGTTTTCCCCCTATGAAGGGACCAAAGCTAAGCTGCAGTATGAACAACAACTTGTAAAATTTTATCCTGAAATCAAGGAGCACATAATAAAAGAACTGTTCTTATACGACTTAATGTCAGCTTGGTTTAAAAATCTCACAACGGTGATCAATTTCTCAAGATTCCCATCTTAACCTGCACAAAACCTTTTCTAGCTTTGATGCACAGTCAAATACAAAGCCATACAGTCTGGCCCACCTCCTTGGTGAATATCTTACGTTCAAGGTAATGGAGCAAAATTTCAGTGGAGTGGAATCAAAGCAAGGCACTCTGACAATAGGAGGACAACAGCTAATCATCTTCCAGATGACTTGAACAGAAGCAGGGGCAGCTAATTTCTTAAGGGCATGGCCAAAACTGAAAAAACATAGGTCGGATGGCTTAAACTGAACTTTGGCTGAATCAAAATGATCCTTCTGAGGACTCCAGTGTCAGTGTTTTGAACTAAAAAGACACAACCTGAAGGAATCCTAATTTTGAAAATGTTCTATGCTAATCCACTGAAAAAAAAAAAAACCAACTCTGTAACATCACAGAGACCAGATGCTGCAGATACATGTCTCTCAGCTCCACCGGACTATTTAGATGAGCAAGGTTAAGCATGGAGATTAGTAGGCAGGAGGTGGGCGCTGAAGTGTGCAATTTCTGCAATTCTTCTACTAGTATAGTTTCTAAAGACTAAGCAGCATTGTTTAATGTCAGCATGAGGGAGGATTTACTGACTGAAGCACCCGTCAGAATAAGGACCCGCTGCAAGTCTGAAAGACTAAGGGACTGATATTCAGATGTATTTAGATACCTTGCCATACAGGGAGGCATCTGGCAAGACATTTTTTAAGGCTCCTGAATAAGCACCAACCTACGTCTTGAAGTATCTCATCACCTTTAAAAAACTGCCCCTGGGGTCTTCTGGGCCTTAAAATCTTTGTTTTAACATGCTTCCAGGCTCAGCCTGGAGTACACGTTCAGAATGTAGCCTGCGTGTTTCAAAGTTACTTCCAAAGCTGACAATTTTATTTCGGCTATTAGTACTTGGAGGTGTTTACAAACATATATATGGACATAAAGATCATTCAACATTTCTGTCCCCTGGGAACAGTGCTAGAGCAAAAATATTGTCATAATACATCCCTTCTTTGTCACGTTTGTGAAAGATTTTAAGCTAACAAAAAGTTCAGTCTTTATTCTGGGGCAGTTAATTAAGGTTGACCAAGTCAGGCAGAAGTAAATTAACTTGGCTGATCAATTATTTATATGAAGCAGAATAAATGCCCTTAAAGAACTTGGCCCAGCCATGAAAGGACATGTAAATTAAACACAACACAGATTTATAAAATATATTTCTACTTTTATAGACAGAAGAGTTAATGGTAAAATCAGTTTTAAGTAAGTGAACAAATGACAAGATCTAGTCCTAAATTCTCCAGCAGGCATACTATCCATACATGCGTGGTTTGTAAGTAAACATTTGACCTATTTGTTGCAAGCAGTTCCCCAAAGCAAGCTCAGGACTAACTTTAGAGCACTTCTCTGTATAACTATAAAAAACCCCAAACAATGTTTGGAAGCATTTCATGACAACGCAGCGCTGCAAAGACAGGATTTTACCTCTTGAAAATGAAACGCGCTCCGGAGCACGACTGGCAAGGCAATACACAAACACGAGCAAAGCCGCGTCTTATCCCCCGCACAGGTACAAAAGCAATGCAGAAGCAGCCCGGCACTCCTGGCGCTGCCCGTTACCAGCAACGAGGACCACGACGGCTTTCCCAGGAGACCACCGCCCGACTCAGAGGTGGTCTCTTCTAGTCCCGGTATCTTTGGAGTAAGTGCCCAGTGGGGGAAAGCGCCTCGGGCTCCGCATCCGACCACCACTTCTGGATTTTTCCAGGAACATGCTTTGACAGTCGCCAGCCGATGCCAGAACACCCATCTCCTCCGGCTGACACCCTGTCCCTAGGTCGGTGAGGGGGCCAGCAGCACCGTCCCGCCATCCATGAGTTCAGTAAAAGAAAAAGGATTCACTAGTGGAAATTAAAAGCCTTGTGTAAGGTAAGGCTTTGATCTACCGTGGGGGAAGGCGTACAGATGTTCAGCTGCTCATTTACTAAATTACACCATGTCACAATTAACTGTGAATCAGCCAGCTTCACATGAGCAGCTCGAGGGCTGCCACCACGCTAAGTACAGAAATAACGCCGGGGAGGGGAGTCCAAACTAGCCAGGTGGACCAGATGACTTCTCTCTGCCTGTGTTTGTGGTTAGCACGACTATTAGAAAGAGCCATCCCAACATATGGCATGATTTAACTAAATCAGATCACGCTGAACTCACCAGCCTTTCTCAACTTACAAACCCCTCCGCTCTCGTCATTGCAGATGGGTGAACACCCGTCATGCTTTTAGAGTTTTCAGTAGCCGTCATTTATCCTGCTGACAGGGTGTATTTTAGGTATAATTATGTACTAACTAACTATAGATCAACTGTCAGTACATTAGGGTACTTTTTGGATAAAACTTCATGCTTCCCCCTTTGAAGGCCACTCGCCTACACACTACTGGTGGTTGCTGAATTGTGCAGGAGTATGAGAAAGGAGAAGGGGATTCAAAGAGCAATTAAGGATGATCTTTAAGATAATCAACCGAAATAGTAAGGAATGGAGCGAGTCAGGCTCTGCTGTCCTGAAAAGCGATGCTGAGTCACGTCTGACAGCGGCGTTTGGAGGAGAGGCAAACCCGGAGCAAGGCAAGGGAGGAACACGTACGGGATGTGTGGAAAGAGGAAACAAAGAGACAGCGACGAGGTGAAATCCTTTGATATTTCCTCAGCTTAAAGAGGTAATTCAATGCATTAAAATGGATCCTTGAAATTTCAAAGGATGAAACTCGCACAACAAAGATTGTCGAGAGTGCTGTTTTCTCAGATTAGAACAAAAACGTATTGGGATTTGCTATATGATCTTAAATCGCTGAGCAAGACTGTATACTTGCTGTTATGCAAGCACCATCGTCCAATAGCGAATTTTCATAATTATAACAGAAAAGCGTAAATTTTCTAATGCATGGCAGTTCAAAAAGTAATCAAGAGAATGAGCCTGAGGGCTATTTTAATGTATGCAAAGCTAGTGACCCACAGTAAATGGGAGGTAGGCTTCAATGAATGCAAAGTAATGCACACATACTAAAGACCTGGTCTGATGAGGGACGGCTAAAATTAACACCCAATTAATTTCCGAATTGACAAACAAATGAAACCCATAAATCTACTTTCTCATTAATTTTCTTGTGGTATAATTTAAAGCAGTAATATGAGGGCAAAAACTGAGCATTATCCATCATAAATATCAAAAAAGATAGCACTGTAACACCATAAATTATGCATATTACCTGTTGTTAAAAATGATTAATGTATTATCAACTTTATCGTGCACTGTATATGTCTAGACGTATCCAAAACCTGAAATTTCATTTAGTGCTTAGGAAATAAAGGGTCCAGAAGAAATGGGATTATCTGCAGCGCGTCCTCGGCTTTGCCATTTCATTTAGTGCTTAGGAAATAAAGGGTCCAGAAGAAATGGGATTATCTGCAGCGCGTCTGACACAGGCGCAGCCCTGGCACCCTCCTCTCGGCTGGACTCGGCCCCAGCCTTGGGTCGGCGGAGGTTGAGCGCGTCGCAGAGGTGACGTGCCGAGCCTCCCCAGGGAAGGGAAACAAATCACGCTGCTCTTGAAGCATCCCCACGAGCCGAGCCGATCCGATCCGTGGCCCCGGCCCCTGGCTCACATGGGGCTGCTCCCCTTCCCTGTCCTCCCGACGCTGGGGAAGAGCTACTTGGTGATGCAGAGCCGTGGGGAGGGAGGTAAAAAAGGAAGGAGGCGGAAAACGTGAAGCCGTAACTAAATCCAGTGAGTGAAAAGCCAGCACCTTCCAAAAGTGCTTGAGCACATCACCTTGGCCAACGGGAGAAGGACGCTGGTTGCCTTACCTCCTCCCTGGGGGTCACACCAGTGACAAGCTGAACTTCCACCAACCTGAACCTCTACTGGGGTTTATGTCCACTTGCCACCCTCAAGTCTCCTGAGTAGCAGCTTCACCTACTCCTGTCTAGATGCAGGCCGCCACAGCTTTTTGTTTATTTAACTGCATACAACGACACAACCTCTTTCGCCATTTGCGTGCATGGCTTGCGCTGTCTGGGTTACTTCTTTCCAGCAGCAGCGTGCATCGTTAGGGCCACGGGAACGTGAAATCGTTTGGAGGCAGCTCAGTGAAAGGCTGACTGATGCTCTGCAGGAGCTGAAATTTAAGACAGCTGTGGTGAGGAGGAGGGAAGGAGAGTCAGAAGCCTAATCCCACTTGTGCCACACTGACTTATTGTGAAATCATGGTCAAACAACTTAAACTTCTTAGAGAATCAGTCACTGCAGCTTCTCCTAAGGAAATCTCTTCTGCTGAGGGTGTTGCTGACCCCAAACAGCAAGAAGAGAGAACAAGCAAATCCAAGGAAAATTAATTGAAACAGACATTAAAACGTTGCCATTTGCTCTGCTCAAAGGAGCTAGAGCTGGTCCCCATGAAAAGCTGGTGCACCAAAACATACCAAGCTATGAAGACAACAGCTCTCACTCCTTTCCTCGAGGTAAGGCCCAAAGCATTAGGCAGAGACCATGGACAACTCAACTTTCCCCGAACGAGCTTTTTGCATCCTCCATTTTACACACCCGCACAGAAGTTACTCCCAGTCTCACCTTGGATAAACAAACCCCCTTTGCAAAGCCAGCTCTATCTCAGTCTATGCCTCTCAGCATGACAGCTATTAAAATCCATATTCAGCATGAAGCTCATGCCATAGTTGCATAAAAGCTCTAGAGCTGGGCCACTTCCAAGCGACTGGCAAATATGATGTAATCATTTACATACCATCATCGGCAGAGTGAGGTTCCTTCCTCTCTCTTGGGGAGAGCTGTCTTTCAGCCGAGAGCTCGACAGAAATCATCCTCACCATCACTGGGATCATCGTTTATGTCGAAGGAAAGGAACGGCAGGCAGCAAATAAAACCCAAACCAAACAAGAAACCGTACTTCATTGTACCATACGACCCTGCGACTGCGGCCGTATGGACACGAGCACCATCTGCACTAGAGGAAAAACTCCTCCAGCAGGAGGGACGCTTAACCGCAGCTCGGTGAGGCAGAGAGCGGCTGCAGGGAGCTGCCTCGGTGCCGGCCGGGCGGCTGGCCTCCCTCGGGGGGCACCCACCTGCTCATCCCAGGCGTGCAGGGCTCCCCGCGGTTTCGCGCAGAACGGGAACAGAAACTGCAGAGCTATTCTCACAGCCCAGGACTTGTTTGTTTGTATGCACGCTGCTCAGGGCTTGCAACATAAACTCTCACAGCCTGTCTCACAGAAAAACAGGCGACCATGCAACTAAAAACGCCCAAGTTACATTTAGTAAACAGGGTTCGTTGATGCTAGCCAGCAGCAGCACCACTACAATAAGACGGTATCAAACCTCACAAGACCAAGTGCTGGCTGTAGATGAATTAGACTCCCACCCTCCACGCATATCTCCATTAAAGCGTTTCTAAACTCTCTACCAGCCTCCAGAAGTCAAAAACCACCTCAAAGGCAGGTGCAACTTTGCAATACTTCTGCACAATACAATTTTCACTTCACTATTTTCACTCAGTTTAATGCAGCGAAGGTTTGATTCATCGCAGTAACATGAGTCAATTAATGACCGGCTTGTCCACTTACACACTTCAGGTACCTCCCGCTTCCCCTCCAGCCCCGACACCGCTCTAGTAGCCAAAATGAACAATATGTTTGGACCACTGGTGCGAGCTAGTGAATACAATATATCACATTTTAATGCATATTTTGTTGCTTGCTTTTCCAAGGCCTGAAAAGGACAACTATTTAATTTTATCCTTCAAAAGCTTCTTATAAATATATATTCAAGATATTTTAACAGATTCATTCACATATAAAGGAACAGACACCACCTTCATACAAAAAGAGTTAACATTTCTTTCTCAAGGTCACTCTAAGAGGGTTTACTCCCTTTGTGTGCGAAGCCCTAACAATTTACTGTTAGTGCTAACAGGTCCTGCCAGCATTTGAAATCCAAGCCCCATTCAGAAACAATAACAAACAATAATTTTGAAAAACAAAGATGGTGTGAGTGAGTTTTTCTTGCTCATTTGCAAAACAACCCAAAAGCAACAGCTACCAGGACAGCTCTCCCTAATTAGGACTCCCAGAAACCGAAGAGCAAACAGCCAGCATACAGAAATTAGCAGATGTAAACACAGTTTTCCAGTTATAAAAAGAAGAAAAGCAGCTCTGTCATCTCATTCGCAGGAGGAGGAGCGACAGAGCGCGTTTTTAAATTTGGTATTTTCTCTCCATTCAAACGGCTCTGCTTCTAAAACAGAAATTTTCCTCAGATCTCCTCAGAAATAAAAGTGAAAGCTTTGCCTTTTCCAACTCCACCGAGGGCACATGCATCAATTAAAATCCGACATGAGAAAAGAGGGAAACCAAAAAGGCCCCGACCAAACGCTGACACAGAATGCAAGGCTGTACTTTCGGGGTGATTACCTGGTTCATAGCCCTATATCTTTGTCCTAGACCTTCTAACTCCTTGTCTGCTCCGTGCAGGATTTTCTAGCCATCAGCCGTCTACCGCTGTGCTAGTCGTCTTGCAGGAGTGCTCTCTCCCTTCTGAAAAAAGCAAACAACTGGATAGATATCATTACACTAAGGAAATCTCTTGGAAAAACCAAACAACTTGCTAATCTTTCTAGCCCCTTCACCCAAGTTAAAGATAAGCAAAGCAAACCAAAGTGAGTTTCAACCACATTCCAGGGACAAGCTCCCCTTTTTCTCCTTTATCAAAATCCCAGCATTTAAAGGTTTTTTTCCAGACCTTGCAGGATAAACTGCTGCTCACACCCGCAAACAAAGCAATATTTGTTTAATAACTGATTGCTGCCATGGGTACAGTAAACAAGGGGCCTAGCATTTGTGTTTATGAACAAACACATCATCTTGCAAGAGCAATTTAACATTAACCAGGTGGAATAATCAACAGATTTCATAGGTGACACTCGGGGCAGGACTAATGTAAACAGAGCAGGGAGGAGAAAGGGGCCACTCTTAGGGAATCAAGGTTGAGGCAAATGCATTACAGAGTAAACAGCTGGGAAGAACTCAAGACAAACAAATAGTCATTCTTCTGACATTTCGAGAAGCAGAAAGGTTGTACGTTACATACATCAGCTGCTGACCACCATGAAATCAAACCAGTTGGGGACCAGGCTTTCTTGTTTACACAGTGCCATGTTTGCTTATAAACAACAATTTGCTGTTACCAACCTCGCATTACTCATTGCATAAACGAGCAGATCAAGTGAAATCCTGTTAACTCTTCTGTGGATTGAGGGTTTTTTCCTCCCCTTCAACAACAACAAACAAAAAGCCTTTGCAGTCTTGCTGTGCAACCTCAAGACAACAGGCAGCAGGGGAAAACACATAGCTGTGCATCTGTTACGATAAAGGGTAAAGAAAGGAGTTGAAAACACTTGAAAGTGTTTTACAAAACAAGATTTACCGGCCAAACCACTGATGTCAAAGATCTATTTGCATTTTTTTAAAAAAAAAAAACAGCAACTGCAAAAAAGGTGGCATGCAAAATTTTCATTTCTCCCCCAGAAGAAGCAAGCAAAATGACAGCTTTCTACACAACTTACTCTGCCCAGCATGACCATGTGCATGTGTGATTTTACACACACATCCGTGCCCACGCCAGCTCCCTGCCCTGCAGCTCTCTGTCCGCAGCGACACACGAGGCTGAAGCAGCAAGGCACGGTTCAGCCCTCTTCCTCCTTCTTTCCCGCTCCCATCCTCAACCCTCTTGCTTCCGCCTCCCATCGCCTTTCTCCGATCTCTGCAGATCTCCCCAGCTCCTTTTTGTTAACCCAAGGGGGGCCAGAAGCCCCTCTGAGGTCGTCTTCTCGCAACTGAAACCTCCAGTCCCCAACTGCTCCTCACCCCATGTCCATCTCCTGGCACCAAGGCACTATGACATTAGCCCTCAAGGTGCTCAAGACACCAAAGTCCCCTGGGTTTGCTTTCCCTTCCCACCCCTCATCCCCATAACGCTCAAGAAGTCGCCCATTGCAACACTCCTCCAGGGAAGTTTCTATAACTTCTCTATCCTGAACATGGATTTCGGGAAAGATCTAAAGTACAGGGAGAGAAGATGGATGGTCCTATCGGCAGGGGTTAATCCAGGGCCCCGGGTTACATTCCTGCCCTGACACAATCCCTGCGTGTGACCTCCAGAAGTGTCTTCATCCCTCTCCTATGTATAATAAGCCCTTTAGGACATTGTACTGGTTGGATGGGACTAGAGGATGTAGTTGTGGTCCACACCACGGGTCCTTTTTTCTCCCAGCTGCACGGTGGCCCCTACCTGGTTCACCGCTACCTTCTGATGAGCACCAGCACCACCACCAAACACTGAGTAAAATCATCCCAGTTTCGAATATATGAAGCATCCAAGGTCACAGCTGGCCCTGGCACTAATCTCCCCTCCCTTGCCATTTCATGTGCAAACAGCGTGGTGGCCAGAAGCCTCCTCCCTCATCATTTTTTCACAAGTTTTAGACTATTTGGTAGTTTTCTTCACAGCACAATCCTGGACATCCATGGCTGGCCAAGAACCTCCGTTTTCTTTTTCAGAAAATATTTAGCCTTTTGTTGTAGTAAAAGAAAAGAAAAAAAAAAAAGAAAAAAAAAAAAGAAAGGTTCAAACCCATGAAATCAGTACAACCTACTAATAAGACAGGTATTTAAATAAAACCCAAATGCGGTATTGTTCAGGCAACCTCGTATTTTTTAATACATCAGGTTGACAGCATAATAGCGGGCAGGATGAAAGGTGCGACTCGAGGACAGGGTTGGCGTCCGCGCCCCAGGAGAAGAGAAGTGCTGCCCCATTTCCTGTGCTTCAGCGGAGTATTTCTGATGTCTGGGGCTGCCGGGGACTCAACGCTGAATTAATGATTACACACAATACCCTCCTTTCTCCCCTCCCTGCAGGACAGCGAGGGCCAGCCTCACCGAACGACTGTGGGCAGGCAGGCACAGGTCACGGGGGATTTAGATATTTCACAGCGGCTTCAAAAATTTAGACACCGCAACCTGAAGGCTTCTGAAAACATCAAGCTTCACATGAAAGTCCTGATATTTCCCTACTCGAGACAACTGCTCTCACCTCAGCCGCGCTGCCTGTTCCACGCTCCTTTTCCAGCACGTAAAATCACAGTTTATTCAGTACAAAGTAACTACGGTATGATAAAAACTATAAGCATATCATTCAAATGCTTTATTGGTCAAATAGATGGATGCTTTTATTAGTCCAACCTTTTTTGTAATGGAGTGCCACTGATGACCCAGTGTTAGCCTCATTCCCTGCTATTAATCACACTTCTAAGAGCTCATTTTGCTTTAAAATCTTAAGAAATCGCTATAATTTAAAGACATGGTGTCTACATAATGGGAAATGCTTCACAGATTGTATCATTCCATATAACACAGAATTTTTATGGCAATGCTGACCACGATACCAAGGTATTACAAAACTCGAATAAAATATTTTATGAAGAAAATCTAAATGTAAACTTACTTTTGCATTTGTGGTTTGCCACATCCATAATGTTTTAATCACAGCCTTTTGGGAGTTGCAGTTTTCAACTGCATGTGGCTTACATAGATTAACACTACAAAAACACTCCCTGAACAAATATAAACAGAACAAAACAAAATTAAATGAAAATTAAATAAAATAAAAGGATGGACCATGAGAGAAAGACTGTTCAAGCTATATTTAAACAATGTAACACAAGGGATTTATCCTTTCGTCGACTGTGTTATCCCCTTCTTTTCTGAACAGGGAAAACAGATTATGTTTACTGTGAAAAACTTTTACGACAAAGTGGAAGCATCTTACGAATTTACCTACACCGAGAATTAAATTAATATAATGATGGTCTTAACCCACATTATTAAAATGTACTTTGCAAAATGTTTTGACAATGTTGACTGCTGCAGGAGGGAAAAGACATTTAAGACAATTTCAGCCAAATGCAAAAGCAGAAGCCTTCCATTTTTCAAATGTAAAATAAAAAGCATCTTTAAACATCTTCTTATGAAAGAAAATGCAGTGCAATTATGTTATATGGCGAGCACAAAAGCGTGTTCTTTTGCTCAGTTCTCTAACAAGATATTAGTACCTACTGGCCTTAGGAATACTATGTGTAAATCACATCATATTCAGAGTGTCTGAATTAATTATAATAGGAGCTGGAGAGAAATGTTAACTTTCCAGGTTGTTGCTAAGGATTAGCCCTTGTTTACAATTCTGTATTTATAGAACAAGAAAAATTTGTCAAATGAAGGGCAAAGAGGAATGCAAGAACACAAATTTAGCTTTGATTTCAAAACAAATCAGATCTCGCAACCATTCCCTGAAAAGAAAACCACAGTTTTTAATGTGAAGATGCAAATGAGTCTCAGAATATAAAAATGTTTTATAATTCTGTGCATTCAACACTACTAGATGTTATTTAAAGAATTTATGTTAACATTTCTCATCCTCACTCAGCAAGCCCAAGACGCTGCAAACAGAATCTATTTAAAATGGATCGCGTTTCTATGGGGCACTGGGTAGCTGAGGAGGCTGAAGCAAAAGGCAGCAGAGCGCTTGGCCCCCAGGCACCAGATTCGTAGGGGTTCACGGACTACTCCGAAGGGGTCCAAGACAGTGTGCTAGGAGGAACAAGCCCCTTGCCTTCAATAGGCTTAATGTTGGCTTCATGGAGGTCTGCATCTCCACCCAGGGAGCAAGTCATGAATCTCAAAAACCACTGGAAAAGACACGTTGGCTTCCCCAAATGCAGTGAGCCTGTGATGCGAACAAGCCACCTTTTAAGAAGGGCACTAACAAAGGTCCATCGTGCAAAACATGGTATTTCTGTAGAGCAATGCAAGGATGGTCAGCTCAAGGCTCAAAGGGTCCCAATGAGCAGAGTGCCAAAGTTCTGCAGGGACTTGCAGGTCTTGGGCACCTTGGCAAAACTGGCCGGGGAAGTTTATAGTGCTATCGTCACTATTCTGAGAATAAAGAAAGCACTTCGGCCTCCAGCACTTTCATTTCTTTTCGCAAACAAAGGCACACCCACTACAATTAAGTTGCAAAACCATTTTCATTAGGACTCCTGGTTTTCACACACTTAAAGCCTTCTAAGACCTGCAGTCCCTCTTATGCTCCCATCAGTGTGTGCTTGTCTGTGGAAAACTAAGCAAGGGCTCTTAAGTGGTTTCAATTTATGGAGAAGCAAATGGAAAAATGCTTTTTCCCGTTAAAAAAAAAAATGTAACCACCAACTTCTAAGCAGGGTGACTTGCAAAAATGCTGAGCACTCACAACTGAGAGCATCTAACCCCCCTCAAGAATCAGGCCCATAACACAATAAGACAAACGCACTTAGCTAAGCTTTTGTGGAAACACATACAGCCACCTTGCCTTGCCTTGTCCAAGGGCTGTGGCTACCAGGTTACAGCTAGGACAGCACGATGCAGAAGAGAAACTGTACACGCGCCCATGAACACTGGTGCATAAGCGAACACACACACACACACACAAAATGAAAGTACCCAACATACCAGTTTAGCATCAGCCAGAACAGAGTAAGTGGGACAGAAGAGGTGCTTTCCTCCCCAGTTTTCTCTTGGTGTTTTCTTTCCCAGGAACAGCTCCAGCCTGGGTCCAGAGCAAGGATCCCACCCCACCACATTTCTGTGCAGGAGACGTGTATGTTGTGCATACGTTCCTCAACAGCCACATGCTCAACAGTGACACACATGGATCTCAAGCACCCAAAAATACAGTTGGTCCTCGCCACACTGGCCCAATAGAGGGGAAAAAAAGAAGTGTGAATTTTTTCCACCTCAAAATTTCATCCTGTGCCTGAGAAAACTCCCTAAAAAAGCTCTGTCGAAACCGATTTGTTTCTACTCACCAAAAAAAGCACATATGCCTACTTTTGAGTCAGGATGCAGGAAGCCAAGCTCTTAATCCTTCTGCATTTACCCATGGCTGAAGAGCAACGCCCATCTCTGAGCCACCGTCAGAGATGGCTGGGAGAGGGAGAGGCAACAGCAGAGAGGAGCAACTGGACACCGAACAAGACTCTCCAGCTTGCCTTGGCCAACAACAGCCGGCAATTGTGAGCACTCCTGTGGTTGCCCATACCTTTCCCATGCATGATGCCAATGCAACAGAGAGCCTCCCAAAACAGCGCTGTGGCCCCATGACCTCTCCAAAACAAGCTGTTTGGCCCTCAACTGAAGGGTCCATCACTGCCAAGCTTGGCAGAAGTTGCTCCATGCTTCGGGAAATGGCCTTTCTGGTACCGAATCCCCAGCAGCACGCGGGGCCGTTTCCAACCAGCGATGTGTGTTTAATGTTCAAAATCTGCGCTGAAGACAGTATTTGAACATCTCCAGCCACATGCAGGTGCACGGTCACACAGATGTGCTGGCTCCTGAACACTGTCGAGCTCACGCATGCGGCTTCCTGCTCCAAGGGCTTGTGAAAGAGAAAGGTAGACTCTATTTAGGCTCTATTCAAGACAAGACTATTCAATGTCAGGATGTGCCGTAAGAGGGTAATTTGCACCCTAAACCGGATTGTACGATACCACAGTCAGACTGTATGATCTCTTCCTTTGGATTAAAACTGTTTGCACAAGTCAAAGCAGAACAAGGAGAGTAACAAAACATACAGTGTATGTTGTTCTACGCTGCAGCCACATATTTCAACTGCCTCAGCCGAATTCTTAGAGTAAACACAGCTTTAAAAGAAAATAGCTAGAATAAAGAGCTTCTGGAAAGTTCCTACTGATTATGCATGCAAGAATTCTGCTACTGCTTCCTCCCATCATCTGAAAAATAAACCAAACACCCAACTTCCACAACTAGTGCTATTTTTCTGAAACATGTTACAATACTATCTGAGGTCTGCAAGCTGTAATGAATGCATCTTGTTTTGTAAAATACACAGAGGAGCTCAATTAAATGAACAACTCTAAAGGAAATAGAGCTGATAAAAGAATTAATGCTCCGTGTGCCAGATCATAACATAACATCTAGGATAACAAAACCATGTCAAACACGCAACCGCTGAAGACTTAAAAAAACAGAATAAAAAAGTTAAATCCTAAGCATGTAAAATGAAGATGTGCAAAACTTATTTCATGTAATTGAGAGGGGAGCATGGGCATCAGCAAAGGGATCTCTTGTAGCTGTTGCTTCAAGACTTATTAAATACACAGAAAGACAGAACGTTTTACAAGCAATCACCTGCTCCGCTGGTGATCCGCTCCTTTCTCATTGCCCAACCTGTATGTTTCCGAAGACCAAGCTAACCCCATTCCCCACCCGCCAAGGCATGGCTGAAATTATTTCACAAGTCGGAGTTTGCATCTCGGTCTCTTTTTTTTTTTTTTCTTTTTCCTTCCTTGCCATTTGCCTGCGCGGGGCTGCCCACACGCTGGAAGGGAGCCGCCAGCCCCGGTGCCTGCTCAGGCTGTCTGCACCCACGGCACCGGTGGGAGCACAGATTAGAGCTCAGCCGGAAGGGAGACATCGAGGCTTCTGCAAAACCTCGCACATCGGCTTTTCTCCTTTCGCAGTTGGCGTGTGAACTTGTAACTCGGAAATTGCAAGTTCCCACCAATTTTTTTGGCAACTTGAACGTAATTTTTAGGAAAACATAGTATGTGGCTTTTGGCACGCGGAACTACGCGCTAAGACTTTTCAGACAAAATACGCAAAGGTGATGGTCTCACAAGCCTTTAAGGGCTTGCTGGATGAAACACGGGTTTGGAAGACAAGAGTACAAAATTCTGACTCCAACAAGCAGTAATAAAAATCTGTGTTCAAGCAGCTCCACAGACACTTACTCACAAAATGGGCATAATATCTGCATACGGAACAGCTAAGGCAATGCAATGTACCCACGGTTAGGCACCATACAGCAAACTGGGCATCTAAAGATATCTAAAACAGTCCTTCTCATATACTTTTGGCTTAAAAGGCAAGACTATAGGCGCTTTTTGGCAGCCTTGAACATCAGTATACTCGGGGGAGAGGAGGGAGGAAAATACTTTAAATTACAGAGATGCTAATCTCCTACTTTTGATGCATCCAGCTATTAGTCAAGTCGCTTCAGCAAAACATCTGGCCTGAGCCACAGGCCTCACGAGCAGCGT
>NW_009233658.1:4278-11778 GCF_000690835.1 Fulmarus glacialis | reverse complement strand
ATGTACTGAAACAAAAGAAAAAATGAGACAACAAAGACACCTCCCCCCGCACACACATTCACGCGTACCAATCTTAATCACTAGACCAATTTCTCCCTACATCTTGTAGACACTGAACTATATTCATCTGTACATAATCAGGCAGCACTAAAATCTTTCATTCTGATTAATTGGCAAGTGTTCATGAAGTACGGAGCATGCTTTCAAATACCAGAACTTTTTAATTTAAAAAATAGCCTAATCATTAACACAGAAATCGCTCTGCTTACCAGTATTATTTTACATTCACCTGTTCATGACCTCATTACAAAACCAGATAAAATGACTGTCATAAACAGGAAAAAAAGGTAAAAATTCCCAGTTGAAACATAATTCAGAAAATCTTGGCTTCACCTAGTGCTGAAGCGTAACCCTACTGTGTGTGTTCATGAATGCAAAGCATAGCTTCATAGTCATTACTGCTTAAGTATATACTTAATGTTGAACGTTGTTGGGAAAAAAAAAAGGTTCTGAAATCCTTATATTTATTCAAATTTCATCAGACTGTCTCAACAATATCCTTATAGAATATGCAAATAAACCACAGCTTTTTCTCCTGTTTTCCGCGTCCGTGTTTCTTTGTCAATGTCACGAGTACGACTTGAAGGAATAAAATTGGCTAAAGTTTCATCAGCTGAATTCTGTGCAACCATCATCAGGTAAGGGTGCAGAGTCTACCAAAGGGCAAAATATAGTCTGTATTAACAAAAAAGTGTTTCCATTTTTGATGGCTGTACAAACTGCTGAAGCTTCCCTCTCAAGGCTAATTGCATCATCAGGGTCCTCTGACTAATACTACCTTTCCTGTCAACTTTAGATCATCATCTAGTCTTTACATCATATATTTAAGTAAGGCAAATGATCACTGCCATACCGCACTGAATTAAAGCTTCCTAACCAGTTTTAAGTTCTTTAAGGTGCAAGAGAGATCAATACTTGAGAGCAGAAAGTGCCACCGGCAAAAGCTGAACCGTTAGAAACGGGCAAAGCCTCCAGCCTTTCAAGTTAGGCACGGTGCGGTTTCAAGGTTTAATAGGTGCCAAGGAAACTGTGCAGTTTCCAAAACGGCTAGCTTTTGTGTTCTCCTCTGAACCTACCTCCAGGACAGTAAATGCAGGGAAATCGCGGGGGTAAGTGGGAGAGGGGAACCGTTGCGGTGCCAGGAAAGCTGAACCTGCGTACCAACCTGCACTGGAACGCACGCAGCATCTCCCAGCGGCAAGGGCAGCCCTCCACCCCACCTACCCGTGCCCCTGCCGGTGCTTTTTTCTTTCAAGAATCGCTGTTGTTTAGCACCTGATTGGGCTCTTCTGTGTGCTGTGCTCACATAGCCACATCTAGGATTCAAGCAATAGCATATCCAGGAACAGCTTTGTATCACAAAACAGTAAAACCCAGCAGCCAAAAGACCACCAAATAAACCCAAAACTGACATACTACTCTCCTAGCAGCAATCAGCAGGCAGCTGAAAACTACGCATTTATTCGGTTAACAACTAACATTTTCAAAGAGATCCCTGAAAAACGAGCGTTTTCACGACTGGCATCACTACAGCAGGGCATGCGGCTGCTGCAGGTCTTTGCTTTCGCAACTGAACGACGTAGGCAATTTTGAGCACGGATGCTCAGGTGAGCCTGTTGGCTGCACGCAGTAAAACTCATGTGAGTAATCCTCTGTTTCCAGTAAGTTATACCTTATTAGGAGAAGTCTGCAAGAAACAAGAAAAAAAACCGTCTTGCCCAAGAACGTGACTGTTAACAAGAGTCTCTCAAACCCCAGGCCTCCTCTCGCCTCGCTGAAAAGCAAAAGCAAGTTTTCTGAACAGCTTTTGCTCCATCATGGATCATTTCTGTGAAAATCAGGACCCGACAGCCACAAAAATTCCTTAGTTCTCGGAGACAATTTCATTTTAAATAGCTTATTTCCGTAAGCAGAGCATGAAGCAATTTCACTCAACCTGACAAATAAGTAAGGCCAAGGATGTTGGATTTAAAATTCAGAGATAACTAAATAGAAGAAAAAAATATATTTAGACATGATAGGACCTGGAAACGGGTTCCCTTCCACTCTTACGCTGAGGCTAAACAGCCATGATACGATCAAACAAGTTTTCACTTTTGCCTTGTAAATAAAATCAAAGGGCAACAGTTCTTTCTCTCTGACGTCTGTAGTTAATAAAGAAAGAATAAACATTACCTACGCTTACATGAGGAGGAGAGAACATTTCTTAATCTCTTTCCAAAGAGGATTAATCTACAGCACATTTCCACCCCAAATACTACTGAAATGAAACGTTTTTCCTGCAGTTTTCTGGAGGGGGTGTTCTAACGTATCAAAGCCTCTCGCGCGAGCGAAGTCCCCCCGAGTGCGTTCCAGAGCCCCCAGCCTTCGGGTGCGATGCCAGGCTGAAACGCGGCCGGAGCTTCGGCTGCACGGGGGGGATGGAGAGCTGCCACCTTGCAGGTGGAAAACAAAAGCTCGCAACAGTTCTCAGGGCCCATATATCTGAGGGATACCAAGTGCCTCACAACCACGAGTTAATTGGGGCTTACAGCAGCTCCGTGAAGTAGATCTGGAGCTCGCAGGGCGCAGGGAGGCTAAAACCCCTGTTCATCGGAGAGTTTAACACGTGGATGGGTGTGATGGAGCTGAGCGTGTATTGAAGCATTTACCAGTCGCTAACGTAACTGGAAAAGTCAAGGGGGGAGGTGGGATAAGGCGCCCGCGTCCCTTGCCGTGCCTCTGAGCCACTCGCCCACCCGCGGGAAGGGAAGAGGACCGGGAAGCTATTTTCAGCCCAAGTATCTGGAGCTTATAAACACCTGCTGAAAACACAATGCCTTATCAAAACAGGTGAGAGCCAATGCCCGCCGACGTTCCCATTCCTGCGGAGAACTCAGCCACCATTTTAATTATTATTTTTGAGCGGAATATTTACATGTCTGACTCTAAATGGGCTCTGGCATTTCTGCAAGGGGACCGAATGCATGACCTCGTGATCTTGAAGAGCGATGGGATCAGCCCGGCTGCCCTCGCCCTTCCTCCAGAGCTGCCTCTGTAGCAAGGCAGGCAGACCACAGGGAATGGGGTTAGGAGGGACGGACCCTTACAAATTTTTTTTGTAAGCTATTTTCTCCAAGGAGCCAGAAAGGAAGAAGATGGCTACGGGAAAAAGGCCGAGGAACAAGAGAAGCGCCCGGGCAAGACCCGGCGAGGGGAAGCGAGGATGAGCAGAGCCTGCAGAAGGGTTTACGTTGCCTTTGAAGAGAAATATTCATGCTGTCAGGTAAAACTGAGAATCTAACCCGTGGGAGGACAGAAGATGCTACCTTGAAGAATCTGACTATTACAGGATTAAGAGCTACAATCCCGCCCTCCGAGGACACCGAATGCCAAAATCTGGCCTGAGGGTTTTAGGTGGTGAGGTTTGTCCAGGCGTGTCGGTAGGAACTCTACAACAGACAGAGGAGAACACTATCCAAACCTGTATTATCTAAACATAGGTGTCGTTAAAATATTAAATATTTCTTTTAGGGGGAAAAAAACCCACGGAGGAATATGAAGCCAAAACACACACATTTCTTTTGGGAGTAAAACGTGCCCCTCAAACACTTCAACTCTACTGTACAACGTATTTATACCGTGTTTAAAAAACATTTGTCAAGCATATAAAAAAACCCCAGAAGTTCACTGTCACACAGCTTAATTCCCTATATTCTGCCTACGTGCATATATAGGGCCAGTTTGTTAGGGGGTGGAGGTGTGTAGCAAAGCACAATCTAGCGAGACACGACACCATAACGGTGAACAATAAAAGCAAGCGCAGCATATGTGCTGGACATTTGGTGAAAATAACCCAGCTACAGCTCCGACTTTGGTAAATTTTCCTGTGCAGAACTTGGTAATTCAGTTTCTGCTGTGATGCAGCTCAGCCAACAATTAGGTTGTTCACAGCCCCTCTAATTATTATTTATTTGAGAATTCAGAGATTTGAGGAAATATATCTTTACTTTTCAAGTCTCTTTTTCTATAGAGCCCAACAAGCTGAAATCTGGGGGGTTTCTTCTTTTCTTCTCTTAATGTTAAGGCTTTTTCTCTGTCTAGCTGCTAAGATACTCCCCAGCTATAAGATCTGAAATGGTAGCAATAATTATATTTCCTATTTTATTACTCGTAATTGCCCCTTTGATCAGAATCCTATGCCGTTTAACCACATTTATATGGTCATCCTGCATATGGGTTCTAAATACAGAACAAGTCATTTTCCAAGGGAACACTACAGGAGCCGGGTTTCCCTTTACTGCACACACATGGAATCCCGTACATTTGGCACCAATTTAGCTTATTATCATTTCATTCTTCCTTTTTATATTTGTTTCATTGTAAAAGCAATGTAAAGCTCCCTGTTCGCTGGGAAAGACTGCTCATTCCTTCATGCAGCCTGTAGCGCATCCACCCACATTCAATCTTGCCTTTGCAAAAGGAGACACCAACGAACGCAAGAAATATCCCACAGCTGGAAGAGCTGATCTATGGGTCTCTAAGCTTTGCTGAACATACGCTGCAAGCCTTACCTCAGCGTGAAGCCTAGGAAACTTTTCATACACAGCCTTCTTGTTCCTCCCAAAGTCCGAGGGTAGATTCTGTTTGCAAAGAAACAGGTGAGTCTCCCCAGCTGGCAGACAGCCTCCAGGTCGGTCTCTCTTGCACAGGCGTCTGCGCAAGGAGGACAAGACTGGTTGCCCCATCTCTGACAGCTCTGGCCTTGGCCACCGGGCATGCACTTGTTGGAGCCACATCAGGAAACCCTCCTTGCTTGTGGCTGGCCTTTGCACACTGTATCCCTGCAGCAGAAGAGCACAGGGCCAGCAGACACTGCCCTTCCCCCGTGCAAAACAGAAGACCATTGCCTGGGACCATATGGTTGTTAATAATGGTAAAACCCTGACGAACTTCAGAGAACTGAAACAGAGCTGCTTTTGATTTAGGCCATGCACCTGAAAGCAGCATTTATTTCAGTCAGCTTCCTCAAAGTGATGGTCTCAGGAAACTACAGCCCAGCTCAAGAATTTGCAGTTCTTTGGAAAAAGAACATGGTCTTTTGAAACGCCATCCTTAGGGTAAGTGTTTTATTTGGAGGAGAAGCCAATGCAAAGCCAAATTCAACACAACCAGAGCTGAAGACTCCCACCTGAAGCAGGCGTACGTCGCAGGGAAGAGCCGGTGACTGTGCAGCGTGTGCACCTATACTGCTGCTCCATATAGTCCCCAGGTGGTACAGGGATAACAGGAGCAAGGGAAGGGGCTGAGAGTGTGGTTTATCCCAAGTCCTTTTACTAACGGCTTAGCTTGATAGACTTCACTCTTCTGCTTGAAGCATGTTTGTTCAATGCGATTTCATCACATTGCTTTGTCCACCCAGCCAGTTTAGACAGACATTCATATTCTCCAGTCACAGGAAAAACTGCTGCTGGAAGAGGGTATGTGCAGCCAAAAGAACTAAAGGCTAATAGATTAAAGAAACCCTAACAGCTACTTGACTTCTACTATTTTATTTTGTGTACACTCAGGACCAGTAGCAACAGGCAGACTCACCGGGACTTCCAAACCATCAGCCTTTCCCAGATGTTCTCCGGGTGAGCCAGCCGCCTGCCACTGGGAACTGCTAGGAGGGTCTCTCATGCTGCAAAAGCAAAGCCTCTATGGGTACTTCCCAGGGTTTCTCGTCACAGATACCTGTCCACCGTCTACAGCCACGAAAAGATGCCTTTACAAATAGGAACAAACTGACAAGCATGGGATCAGGGAATCTTCACACTCTGAAACTTGCAGTCAGTTCAGTCAGACTTGGAAGGGCAAGAGCTTGGCACTTGGGTAATTTCAGTGACAGACAACTGTTTTCCTTAGCTATTGGTAAATACAATCACAAATTCCTAGAGCTTTTTCTCTGGATACCAGTAAGAGACTTATGCTGAAAAGCATTACAGAGATAGAGATCAGAGGTCTGTCTTTGTTTCTATGTCTTGACGCCCATGACTTTGATGGGGTAAGTATATTAGCATGTGATAAATTACTTTTTAATCTATTGTAGTTATAATTCCAGAGAGAGGTTCAGTGGCTGTGCTCTCAACCAAAAGTATTTCTGTGAAGAAACACTTGTTTTGCTGGAAAAGGGTAAGGACAAAGCTGTTTGTAAACAAAGCTGTAAAAGGAGAGGTCCATCTCCCATGGAGTTCAAAACTCCCCGAAATAACTTTCTGCAGAGAGCTACCACTACCCAATGTGAAAAACTGCTTTGAAATCAGCAATCCTGAATTACACAGAAACGCCCAAACAGGGCTGCACAGTACATCATCTGAACTGGTACCGTTTTTAATTTCCCACCTGATCGGGTTGAAAAGGTTCATGGGTTGGAAAGTGTGGAAGGAGAAACTTACTGAAAATGGCAATCCACGATCAGATTAAAGAGGCAGGATGATACAGGGAAAATCTTCATAAACAAGTTTCTTTATCTAGAATAAACTCAAGAAGTCCTGTGAGAGGAGGAAGGGTATGTGTTTCGTTAGGACAAAGAGGGTAGGAAAAACTAGGTCTGAAATCTCCTCTGTGAGGACAACTCTTACACCACAGCTTCTTTAAGGGCAAGGTATTGAAATCACTTTGGAAGAAGTGTTTTTATCTCCCAAGAAGATTAACACTGAAGTTTCTGCACAGCACACAACACACATTGCCGTTGCATCCATGAAACACCAAAAAGCACCAAAAGAGATTCTCTTACCCCACCTCTCGGTCCATCCTACCGTCATCTGTCTGCTTGGGCCAGAAATCTCTCCATGACCCGAGAGAGGGATGCTCAGCATACTCGTTCCTACAGAAGCTGAAGACACAACACCTTTGCAGCCTATGACACCCTAAAGCAACACATACACTATCTTCAGAAGAAAGAGAAAGGGTTGAACCATAGGGAAACTGCTAAAATAGATGACGTCAAGAACTCTTTTTTCATGAGCTTTAAAGGCTTAAATTATCCAATATTATATTAGAGTATTTCTGACCTCCTGGAGTTCCTGCGGAGAGTTGGGTCTGCATTGCCCTGTGTGGCGAGAAACCCCTTCTCTCCCTGTGCCCTTGGGTGGAGTCAGCTTGTACCCGGTTTCACCAGCAACCTGAGTAGCTCCAGGCTCCGAGCACTAAGGGCGAGGGAACGGCTGCTGGGTTTTGTCTCCCACGTGCGCTCATGTACGAACCCCACGTCTAGGCTGACAGCCTCAGAGAAGGAACTAGGGAAGCCTTTCTTTTTCTGGGCACATTTTATTTCAGAGGTGGATCTCAAGATTTGACATTGCACTCTGATGTAGTCCACCCTGAAGAACTGGCTGGCATACGTCACCATCTCAACTCTTGTGTTATGGGTAAAAAGCAAGGGCTCTGTGAAAGCCAACAACCACGCCGTGCTCTGTG
>NW_009233658.1:0-4247 GCF_000690835.1 Fulmarus glacialis | reverse complement strand
GCTCTTCCTTGCACTGGCCATACACGAGGAGAACTGAAATGCTACATGCCACCATAGCTGGTGGCCAGAACAGTAGGCTTGTTGGGAATGACTACCGTGGTTTTGACCCAGAAATGGGGGGTACAAATTCAGCGGGGCAGTTAGATCGCCATCAGGCAGCGCTTCGCTGCGCCACGGCCACAGCCGGCACATGTGCGTGGTTGGGCTACCACGGCACGGCTGCTGGAAAACAAAATGGCATGTGAGAAATGCAGAACCGAGATCAAGTGCAGGCGAGAACCATAAAAACTGATGTCTCGTTAAATGCTGGACAGTTGGTGAACAGCGGACCCTCCCGTTTGTTTGCTGCGTACCGTAAAGGGGTGGAGGCAGGGGTGACGTGCGTGCTTTGGAAATCGCAGTTTTTACACTATTCACCCAGGAAGTTATTAACTTGCATGTTTGTGGGCAACTGCACAAGCTATTTTTGGTCATGGGACCCTGTGTAAGGAAAGGATTGCAAGGTTTTAATAATGATCTTTAGTTAACTTGGTTACCCACACAACAATGGCTTTCTGAGAGGCCAACTGCTGCTAAAAACTTGAGACGGGCTTTACTTCCAGAGGTATTAAACTATGAAAATATCTAACCATAATAGTAAGCAGCTATAAAAAGAGCCCTGTTTATTTCACATGATTTCTTTGTATGCCACAGTGTTATGAGAATACTTTAGCTCAATGACAACATGGTAAATTGGAAAAGATTAACCGTTTAAGTCAGCACTTAAGCGGTTCATTTTTGCTCGGTGTTGGTGACTTCATAGTTTCGAAACCCAGGTTTTCACTAGAATTGGCAGGCGTAACAACGCATGAACGCCGTTTACATTCAAAATTAACCTGATACTAACTCATGCAGGGGCCACAAAAGGAGAAATCGGGATTAAACAGAACGAAAAAAAACAATAATGCAGACTTCAGTTCTGCGTCACTGTACGTCACGTAGGTAGATTTGGAGCCCGCATACCCAATCTGAGAAATATCCTGGTATCTTCCATCTCTATAATACTGTAAATTGTATCCGATAACTTTTCTGCAACAGTGGAGCATCGTAGAATATCCTACAGCGAAGGTCAAACCCTCTACGTTGTACAGCAGGGCTACGACGGTGTTTTGGCTTATTCCTGAGAAACACCATAAGGCCTTGCTGAACCCCCTCCACTATTAGGGTACGCCAAGAAAAAGGGGGAAAAATAAAGACTGCATTTGTTTCTGGGAAGACCCGCACCCCTCCACGGAGAGGACATTTCCACCCTTGCTAATCCCAGCTTCTTAAAGCAACACTCGGTAAGATAATGAATCCTTTAAATGTTACATCTTGTGTCTTGCATTATTGTGGTGCAGCAACTCTCCACATCAAACAGTCATCAGCACTATTACAAAGTGGGCTTATAAGAGACTGGCTGAAAAGGCGCTGTGTGAAAAGAAGTGGAAAATTAAAGCTGAAGCAGTCGAAGAAAGGGCTTAATTTACTGGCATGTACAGTATGCAAATGAGATTACTCTCAGCTTAACTGCATCATTTATGTCCATAATAACGGCATCATCATTACAGGGCTCAAATTAAATTACACCATAATTAGCATATCAAAGTGATTGGTTAAAGTTTAAAACAAATACCCAATTTTGTTAATGAACAGCTGTAATTGTCATGTACACTTCAATGAAAACTCCCTAAACAAATATATGTTTTAGAACAGAGAAAGATTTTGAAGCAGACAGGTCTGCAGCGGAGGTAAATTGCCTAAAAAAGAACGACACAGACTATTCTATTAATGTTAATATATGCTCATCGTTTTCAGGTAATAAAACGTTCTATCAAAACAAGCCTTCGCTTCGTATTTTTTGCCTCTCCGACTCCGCCGCTGCACCGGCAAGTGTCAGAGGGGAGAGGCGCTGGCCATGCCCAGCCTGCCCCACGCACGGGACGTGCACGGCCCCCACCCACCCACGCACCCACCCACGCGTGGAGAGGGCGAGAAGGGAGGACGAAGAAGAAGAAGAAGATGTCTTGCTAGCACTACGCTGTAGACCAGGGCTGGAGTAAGCTGATGACATGATAACACATTAGGCAGCCTACAATTCAATTTACTCTAATCTAATCATATCTACGCAGCAGTTTCAGAGGTGGAACTGCACCAGAGAAGTTTTTGCTGTTCTCGTCTCATTAAAATAAATAGGGAGGTGGGACCGGCGGGTTTGTCACTGTCAGCCTGACAGCCAGCAACACATTTCCATAGATCCATCGCTGCAAACGTATACAGTAAATATACAGTTAAAACACTCCTCAGGCAGAATGAGCTCTAACACGGGAGCAAGCCCACTCCGTGGTGTTTTGAACGGCACAGGTGAGCTCTGGCACGCTTGGGGTTGGTAGGAACCGTAAGGGTACCAGGCCAGAGGAGCCCAGAGCTGCCTTGCACATGCAGAGTAAAATAATCCCTCTCCGTCCCCCAAAATGTTTACACTGATGTATTTGATTATGTATTACCCAATATTATAGGAAGCAACATAGGGAAGTATATTTTGTGCTGAAATTGGGAATGCACTTTCAAATATACTTAACAAGGAAATTGAATGTCTTATTAAATCCGTATTATCAAAACACTGTTCAAAAATTTAAAGAAAGTAGCTTTTCATTTTATTCATCGAGGAATCCATTAAAGCCTAAGCTCTGAAGTAGTATGTAAATTATGTGCCTTTCAAGGTAGAGCTAGGGCAAATTCACTCCATCAACTAATGATGAACCTCATTATGTGCAGGGAGTATTCATAATGAGGAAACAAGCCACCCGCCATTCCATGTTCTAACATAAATCCCTGTAAAATGTGAATATCTCCACGTCTAATTAAAGGCTACTAATTCCTATCATCCCCTACATGGCCCAAAAAGCAAAAACTAGAAATGTGTTTAAAAAGACACCCTTTGATTTTACAAAACACATTTATTTGTGTTTACTGCTACTGAGTTGCAACATATTTTTTTTAAGAAAAATCAATCCTAGTTTTATAGGATAAAAGTTTGGGAGGACAAAAGTTTATTTACATTATCTGACTTGGTCTTATGTTTTAAAAAGAGCTTCTGATTAGCACAGGTCAGGCTGCACAGCTCAACAGAAAAATAAATAAAAGGGCAGAGAAAAGAAATCTCCAGGAATATATAAGAAATAATCTTTTAAGGGGTCGGGGCGGGGAAGAGAAGAAAAAAAAACAACCCAGAAAGCGAGAAAAGCTTAGCTATCCCAGTTTGCTCTGGAACTAAGACTTCCCAAAAAAAAAAAAAAAAAAAAAAAAAAGGAAAATCTAGAGATCCCATAATAACTGGGGAAGGCAGGCACCAGCGTCAGGAAGAGTGAGAGCCAATTAAGCAACCAAGTACACAACAGGTATTTAAAAGATTTTTTGAATGATCCTCAATTCAGGAAGAAGCTGCTTCCCCTCCAAAACCCTGTAAGAATTAGGGATTGAAGACAATGCTGCGTAATACAGGCTAGAAGAAAAGTGCTCCTCCACAGACTTACCTAGATTTGATATTTATACCTACAAGCACAGTGTCCGCTCCTATAATCAAAAATGTATTTCTTATTCAGTTACATAATACCCATCGTATCTATCACCGCGAATTTATTTGCTCTTGCACTGAATTATGGATTTGCTCTCTGTACTTCCTGGCATAAAAGTGGACAGGTTTGCCGACTCCCCTGAACAGAAGACACACCAGTGTTTCTTTTTACTGCTCTGTATTAATATTTTCCTACGTTTTCAAAACAAACCGAGAAGCACAGCAAAACCTAAGAGCGTTTCAGTTCTCAGGAAAAAAAAAAACATCCACTGAAGCTGAATAACATATAGGCTTTAAAAAAAAAGGAAAGAAAAAATGACATAAAGGGATGGTTTAAGGAAACGTGATAACTCCTCGCAGGGCACGAAAGCACTCGGACAGTCGCAGAAACGGCTGCGGTACCTTCAGATTATGTCAACTGAAAAGTTTAAATCCTCGTGTAAAAATACCCCTCACGTTTCATCCCTAGAAAAGCTTATTTGGAATTCATAGAAATTCATAGATGCTAAGAGGAATATGTGCACATAAAAACACAAATGAAAAAAAAAAAAAAAGAAAAAATCAGTATTTAAAAGAATAGAGTACACAGATTAAAGTATTTTAGCAACGCAAATTTTCTCGAAATAGCAGGGCATTTTATGGGGGGGAGGGA
>NW_009233657.1:3836-63020 GCF_000690835.1 Fulmarus glacialis | reverse complement strand
ATACATAATATATAATAAAATATATAATATATAAATAATAATATATAACAAAATAATAAGTCTTTATAAAAGCCTATTGCAGCTGCTGAAGAAAAAGCATTTTTCTTTCTTTTTAAGGAAGATATAACAAATGGTGAACAGATACTAAGTAACAATCAATAAAAACTACAGAAAATCTGATGTGAAAATCTAGACTGTTTGGGAAAGAGAAAGAAATCACTGGTAACCAGGATGAAGGAAAATTACAGTTTTAGGTGTATTAGGAAAGAAACACTAATCTGCAATTTTATTTCTTTTTAGTAGTGGCATCCCATTATAAGAGAAGCTATTAATAATCTTGTAGAAAAAACAGATGTATTCAATAAATACTTCTTATCTAATTTTGGAATGGAGCAGCAAAGCATGGTTGTATCCTATCAGATGCTAAATTACAATCCAGTGTATCCTAACTAAGAATCAGCAGGTAGTAATGTTTTAAACCAGTAGTACTAAACACTTAAAAAGGCATCACTTCTGCAGGTTGATGAAAAAAATACAAAAAAGAAATATGTCATTTACAAGCTATAGATGTGTAGAGTTGTGGATTTTCTTTTTTCTGAGGTCTTTGAAGAAGAGCTGATGTCCTTCAGGAAAACATGCTTTAGCCAAACACAGTTTATTGGAATAAATATTAATACCTGGGTTAAATATAATGTCTTATATTTAGGATTGAACTAGATAGCCAAAATTTTTCTTTCTTATCAGAATCTTTATGAACTGAAAGGTCATATAAAACTACATATAAATGAAATCTCAGATGTATTGTGTTGACGTAGGTAACAGTGTGAAGGACGAAGCCAGCCCAAATTTTATACCGCTAGAAATTAAAGAAATGAAGTATCCCAAGATACAAAGTGTAGGTCCCAATGGACTTGAAATGTAAAAAAGAATATCAAAAGTCACCATCCATACCAGGATGGCATTTTGTTAAGTAGAAAATTTTGTTCTCTTCCACAGCTTAAACAAAAAAAAAAAAACTTATTGAGGAGCATGATCATTAAAGAAAATTATGTAAAATTAGAATTAGTCCTTAAGCAATGGTGTATTTAAAATGGTAAAATTTGGCTATCAAGTATACCTCTCCCTCCTATTTTTTCTTGGGTGCAACCCCCAGTAATGTTTTCTCCTGGCCATTAGCACTCCAGAATACTCTGGAAACAACCCCGTTTGGTTTGTGTGGGCAGTCACAGAGGTTGGGAACCTTGTTTCAGAGACACATTACACCTCCATTCAAAGAAGCTCTTTTTTAGAGTTCCTGTGGTTTTAGCTGGATGGCTAGCATTCAGATGAACAATGGAAACATAGTTTAAACCTACAAATTCTTAAAGTCCTCAAAGGATACCGCATTCATGTAATACGATGGACCTCTGAAAAAAAGCTTCTACTAATGTGGAATGAATATGATTATAGGCTTTGTTCTGTTAAAATCACCACTGAATACACTAAGCTGTTTTACCAGTCAAATTTCTCCAGTGAAAGGAGTTTATTTACAATTGGACATCAAGATGTTTGTCACTGTACAGCACATGAGGAGTGGCATGGTCCCTGTTCTAAGGGAGTGCTCTCAGCCTTGCTCCATTACAGTTTGATGAATCGACAACATTTTTAGTGATTTTAATGGAGCAAGATCTATTCTCAGGTATGACGGATCATAGCAGAACAGATCCCCAAAATCCATCTGTAACTGGCAGACTGATTTGCTCTTCCTTACTATTTGTTCTTACAGTGGAAGGTAATGGGATATTGAAGTCATACCCAAGTGGAAAATACAGTTTTACTTGGGTAAATTATCCATTAATATAAAAACTGAAATCTGAAGGCATTAGTGGCTTGAATGGCTATTGTGGTAACAAAAGTCCCTCCCTCCCGGAGTATAGTATGGTCAGTGTTAATGCACTAGCATAGTATGCTCTACCAAACACCAATGCTGTACCCATTACTGTAGGCATGCTGGGACACACAGAATGACCAGCACACCAACATTAAAACAGGGGTTTTAGTTGCAACTCTTCACTGTGCTGAGAGCCCATGAATACAAACCCCAATATCATGAAACTGAACAAAAGACCACAAACTTAAAAAATAAAGTGTCACATTCTTTTATCTGCTTCCTTGGTTTTCAGCCTTTTGGGTTCACCTTTTCAAGTTGATCTCCTTAACTATGAGGGTGTAAACAGGGATTAGCTAATCTCAGTTCTACAGTAGTTGATATACCAGAAAAGCATCGCATATCATGACCTTTACAATAACATACTAAACACTGGAAAGATTATCCTTTATAAACTATGCTCTACCTTTTAAAAACAGACTCAATCCATGAACATATTGAGTAACTAAAATATATTATATTTACTTTTCTACAAAGGAAGTTACAGAGTCTTGAAAGAAAAGCAAAGAACCAAAAATATTTCTGAAAAAAGAACTGCTCGTTCTGTTTTTTAAAAAAGCTAGTATTTGTGACTGCAGAAGTGTGAAAGATTCTACATGGGTAATTTTCTTAATAGAACCTGCAGAAATATGGCAGAAAGAAGCAATTCCAAAGAGTGAAGAAACATCAGTCATATGACTTAACTTTTCATTAAATTCAATGTGTGTGAAGCAAATGTAGTTGTTGGGTATTTCATGAACACAGTTCACTTCACACAAATACTGGAGACAACAATGAAAAGATCAAAAAGTAAAACATTCAGTAGGCCATGGGGCAACTCCTTCCTGCACTTAAAATTTTTTGACCAATTCCAAGGGGGAAACCTGAAATATTTTTCTCAGAAATTACCTCATGCAGCTTGACAACAATTCACATACATAGGACATTATCCATAAAGCATAAAAGAAAAATGAAAAAGACCACATGCCACTCACAAAAAATATGGTAAACTCTTAAACTTCTAAGCATTTCCTTGGAAATGACCTACATGGTTAATTAAAAGACTTTAATCTTATTGAAAAATATAGTGTTGTTCTACCATCATGTTATAGGATAGTAAACCTAAACACAAACTTTGTCTGATGGCAGCTATAATGCAAGTCAGTCATACTCTGTATAACAGGGTAGTTTTAATTTTGTATACCTTTTGAAAGGAATATAGCAGAGTGAAGATTACGTACAAAACTATTACTACAGCATTTCCCAATGTGTGGATTGACCATAGGTGAAACAAATGATTTGTCACACTGTTTTTTTTTTTTCAGTAGCACCACAGTTTAGACAAAAATGATGAAGAGTCAGTTCTTAAGTGCTCTTAGCACTCTTAAGTGCTCAGAAGCCTGTCACTCCGACCTTACAAGTCTCATTGTGAAATAGGAAGTAGGAAAGAAAAATAATCTGTCTGAAGAGATTCATTTAGGACAGCTGAGAAGTGGAACAGTGACTATTTTTGCCAGAAGCACAGATGCAGAATATCTTGACCAGGCTATAAGCTGCCTACAGACCTCTCCCCAGAATAGTAAGGAGTTACATATGGTAAATGCTGCATATTTCAGGCTATACTCATGAGGTTCCCATCATCTTACATCTGTTTTTAAAAGGCCTTTATCCTGCATAATCCACTTGCTTTCTTTTAGGTACTCCTTCACAAGATCAGATTTCAGAATGGAGCCTGTTCAGTACTTCTTTAAGTACTTGATTCTTGGATTTTACCTTTAACTTTGATGGTACATGGCACAATACATAAGGATCCCTTCATGTAACCAGTTCACCAGTAGTTTAAGTCAATGTGGTTCATTTTGGCTGAATGCTCAGATGAGCGGTTTTCTTTTGTTAACTGTAAGGTATCTCCCAGCTTCAGGAGCAGTAGGCAACAATGTGGGGCAGTGATTTCTTAAAACTTTGGTTAGATCTACGAACATACATTTATTCATTCTATGAGAAGCTGGCTAATGATGTGTAACAATGACATCACACCTCTGCAAATGAAGAGAAGGCATCAGCAGAGACAATACAAGTAAAATTTTCAGGGTGCCTCCATAACATTTAACTGCATCTACCTGAAGATACAGAAATATTTCCATGGAAAAGATCACTTCTAAATTATTGTGGTTTATGCTTGTCTCCTTTATGTCCAGGTAGATGTTTTTGTACTTGGAAATAGCATCTTATGTACAGACCAGCATCCATCCACCTTACAAGGGTATGTAACAAGGCTACTGGAAAAATTTCTAACAATATAGTGGTCTTGCCAACTTCAGTTTGACGTTTTGAGTGAGAATCTTTAGGAAATGTATTACTGCTTTTCAACATGAACACTTTGTACTGTTTATTCATATTACTAGATAATCCATAGTCCATGAAAAATTTATTATTACCTTTTCTTCCTAATATTAGGTGTATCAACAATGTCATTCTATCTGGTTTCATGTTTTGTTCATACCAATCTCATCTCACAGATGAGACCATTTGAGGCTCAGAGATAAATTCCCAGAGATAAATTCAAACCACTCCCTTGATGTCTACATGAATTTTAACATATTAGGATCTGAAGGCACACTTTCTAAAATATGGTTCAAAACACTGCCATTTCCTTTCAAAATGCACAAGTCCTCTTAGATGCGAGGTTTCCTAGACACAGATATTGTTTTACATGACCTTCTGTGCACTTGCGAAGATATGAAATGGTAATCATTATAATAATGAAAAAGAACATGAGAGGGAAAAGAAAACAAACCTTCTAATTCAAAAAGCAACCTAATAAAACCTATAGCATTTAATACTATCTCATCTGATTCAAACAAATTTTGTTTAACGTATATTATTTTCAATACAATAATATGCACACTTGAATGACTATGTAAGTCATGAATGATGATATGAATTTCTGCTGGGTATTTTTAAGTCTTTACATATTAAACATCTGAGACTCAAGGGCTTCATATGATTTAAGACAGTTTTGGAAAGATTTTGAGTCATTTACATTTGTGATAGACACTAATGGGACAACAAGTCTCTTTAATCTACAGTATCATGCAACACAAATCACAGCTTTAGGGCTTCTAAACACATTGCTTTTAAAAACTGAAATTGCTGATAAAACACTTTGTTAAGCAGTATTTAACAAGAGAGAGAGAGAGAGATACAAAGAGAAGCGATCTTAGCAACCATGATTAATTTTCTCTCTTGAAAGTGCAAGCCATAGATAAAATCTTCAGATGAGCATGTATGTGGGGAGAGTGGAGGAAGGGATGGGTATAGTTTTTTTTTCCACGGGTAGGCAAAGGAGTATGTTGCGGAAAATCACTTAAAATTACTGTTGCCAGTATATTCATAAAGAGTATAATTTTATAGCTGTAATTAGTATCTGGGGTTCTCCATCTTCCACTAGAAACTGGATGATCCACAAATAGAAAACTGAAATTAAAAGTTAAAGGTCACTTTTTTTTATAGCTCTTCTCTCTATAGTTGTTCCTGGCCACCTTACGAGACAAAATACTTAGACACCTTTGATCTTATCCGTAAATAATGTATTACAATTACCCTGAAAGCCTATATATATTTTCTCTGAACCACCACATTGATTTCAACTCCTGTTGAAGATATCCTATTCAAATAGTCCTGTGAGTGAGTCTGAGCATTTAGCAATAAAGTCTTGATAATTTTTTTTGTAACATTACTTTCTTCAATTAAGGTGTTCAATAATGTTTTAAAAATGTAAAAAAAAAGAAAGACAATATCTGAAAAATAGAATGAAACAGTCACAGAAAGAAAAGCACTACACTGGATAGCTATGGAAGAGTAAAAGTTATGCAATCGGGAGGTTATTACTAATAAAATGGAATGAACTGCTCTCCCAGCTTTTCTCTCCAAAAGAGAAAAAACTTTACAAATATTATTGAAAAGTAACCAAGATTCATTATGCTTCTTAGAAATATTGAAACGTTAGCTGCCCAGACACACCTATCTACAAATGAAGGACCCAGCTACTACCTATGCAAACTGAGGAGCATAAACTTTGAAGTAAATAGTGCAATAAAGCAGGTAATCTCACTCACCAGATGAAACATTCTCTAAGATAATTTTTGTATGTTTTTCCTTAAATTCAGTAATGTTAAAAAGTTTTTCTCTCCACTTCTTTATGATTTTAAGATACATACAACAGTCAAAAAATTCTAAAACTAAACTAGTTTTAAATTATCATTGGATAGAGGAAGCAAAAGATTTGTTTACAGGAGAATGTTAGAGAAAGTTTGCACACATTACAGAAGACAAGAGGTCTGAAAGTACACTCAAACATCACATCACACAGGTTATCAAAGCACTAGCATATACAGGAAACGTCAGGCGAAAAATAATTTTAACTTAATTTGAGAAGCCTTAATTATGTTCCCTCTCCAACCTCTTCCCCAAAAACATCATAAAATGGGTTATTATTATTGTTTATCTTCAGTTTATGTTTTAGAGAACTTTAAAGGCTAAAGCAGTTAAACCTCTAGCTACATATGCTCTTTTCTCATAAGTAATTTAATTCAGATCCACACTCTTACTTATAAGCACCACAAGTCAGGAGAACACTTCCATATGTATTTTTATCGTGCTTAAGAATATGCTGAATCACAAATTGGATAAGCCTAGAAGATTTTTTTTTAGCCACTAGAATTATTCAAACTCTTCTGCTTAAAGGAAACCCTTAGCCTCTACCCTATTATATTCCTTGAACTGATGAGCAGACATCTCTCCCTTTTATTGTCATGTCTCCGCTGCTTTGATAACACAGCTAAAAATGAAGACCTTGTTAAGTCCAGATAAGAGTTTATGCAAGTTATGTGCGTAAAAAGAATATTATTCTATGTTCTGAGAAATCCGAATAAAATCAAAGCAGATAGACTCTTTTTCTCCAGTCCATGATTACAGAGTTGTAATACCTCAATCCATGATTACAGAGCTGTAATACAGCGGAAGGCCCCATCTTAGACAGATCTCCCCACTGACTTTCTGAGGCAGCAGCATCATAAAAAGAATTTTACTCAATGCTTCTCATTGACTTTTCTCAAAGCACATAGATCATCCATCAAAGATGTGCTTGTCAGAGCCATTATACAACAATGCCCTGAAACTTATGCTTAAATTTATGTATGCTGTCAATCTTACACATGTTCTGAGACATATTCATTCAATATTTTACTGGACAAGGGACCATTGAGAGGTGACTATAAACACAATGTTTTCTTTAAATTCACTACAGATATTTAAATGCATTATGAGAATGTCTTGAAAATACTCCATAAGCCTTTCCCCAGAGCTACAAATATAAAAACAGATAATAACTTTAGAAATAATTATTTTGTGGAAAATGGAGCCGTTATTGAATCTGTGGGGGAGGAATATTGGTATGCTACAGTGTTTGTGGTTACCAGTAACATAACTATGCAAAGAACTCTTTTCTATTACTTTATACACCTTTCTTTGAATGTATTTAGTTACAACCATAGTTTAATTTCCTGGACTATAGACCTAAAAGACTAACCAGAAAATATGAAGTAAAATTTACAGAAAATCTTTTTCCTTTTGTTTTTCTTACCCAGCTACTCTATTGATCATAGAGATACCATTGCTTTTGACTTACTGATATAAGAATTCTAATATAAGTATTTCCAGCAAAGGATATAAACAGAGAAGTAGCACTGAACAGTACACCATCTGTCTTGCTTCAAATGAATACTACAGCACATAAATCAGTTAGATACAGATTATACTCTCTTGTGCTCAGATTCTAATAAACACATTCATAACACAAACCAGTTATCTACACCAGTGTGGGGTGAAGGATACAACCATTATCAAAATATCTTAACCTTTAGTCTATTGTTTTTATAAACACATCCAGGTAGATCAAGTGGAATTATTTCATTTTATATTTCTTAAAATGGAATGTGGAGTCATTTATGACTGACGGGAGTCACAGCCTTGCTCTTTTTACACAAGACAAAAGATGATCCTCCGTGACCTGCATTGCAGAACGTAGGTTTCTTACTGCAGTGCTTGAGTATCATTCAATGTGGATTGCTTGCATTAACACGAAAGAGTCCACCAAGATCTAATAGTGAGCATAAAAGGGGAAAACTAGACCTTAAACCTAATGACAAATCAATGTCCAAAGGAGGACACACAAATATTTATCCATCATGACATCTGATTCTTCCACCAGCCACATCACCTCTTAGTCTTACTGTCTACAGTAAAGCTGTCAGAGAATTGGAATAAACTTTTCAAAATTTTCATAAGAAAAACTTCTGTTAAAGACATTCTGAGTTGTTGCTTAGTGCTTAAGAAGTTTCAGTCTTCTTTAGTTCTCCTAGAAAAGATCATAACATTGCTTTTAATGTATGAGTTAAGCTTCCTTTTTCCAGGGAAAAAATAGAGAAAAGGAAAGTAGAAAAAGAAGTTTCAAATCTGAGGATGATTTTATTCTTTTGTTCATTTTCTTTCTCTCTTAGAACCCATCCTAAGCCTTTTCATATTCAAGAAAGACATATGCAACTTTGCTTATTTCTTTAAAATAATAGCTTCTCCACCTGCATATTATCAACAAATCTGAGCTATGGTTTGTCAGTGTGACAGCACTGAATGGTATTATAACAATAAAAACTTGTCTTCTTTTTAATTCTTTAACGGTATAAATGGATCATTGAAATAAAAAGTTTAGAGAACAGACCAGACGACAAGCTGTGACCTCTGCCTCTTAAATTCTATCCCAGTTGTCAGTATAGTATACTGATATTGTACATTTGCATTATTGCAATATGAGTTTTAGTCTGTCATTAGTTTTGAAAATCTAGTGATTTTCAACTTATGGTCCATGGGTCCTCTAAGTGTTTGTGAAAGGTAATTAAAAAAAAAAAGTACATTATGAACAACACTATAGTAATTTCAGGGCACACCCCTACATTGGGAAGGTTCTAAGCATCCACAGAGTAAAACAGTGGTTTTCAGCCTTTCTTAAGGTCAAAGGTCCCTTTTGAGTTACAGCAGGACTACCTGAATCAATTTAAAGTAAAAAAGAAAAAGAAAAAGAAAAAAAAAAGATCTAAAGTTCAGATACAATCTCAAACTATACATTTTCTTGTATAAAATTGATTTTCTTTAAAATCATGAAAGTGATGATTATTTCCTCTTCTATATTATACATTCTGTGAAAACCTCAAATGTCAAAAAAGAGATCCCAAACAAACCCCAAACATATCTTACCAATGATAAAAAGAATTTCCACTGCAATGTCACTGACAGTTGTGCTTCGAGTTGTAGACAGCTCATCATGGCCAATAAAGCAAACATTGTAAGGTACAGTCACAGCAACATAAAACGTTGCCAGTAAAATAAGCCAGTCCCAGCCAGCTTTAAAAGTGCTAAAATGCAACAATATGAATTTGGATTTTTTTGCATCTGAAACTTTGTATTCTGGAAATGCTGGTTTATCTACAAAAACGTTCTGAAAAAGAAAGAAAAAATACGAAATGAGACAAAACAATAATTAGATCATACAGATACATTTCTTCTGATGCAGTCATTTGTTTTTTTAAAAAGCATAAAGAAATATGACATACTCATATGCAGGCAAGAACTAATGTTAATTTTTTTCTAATGTAGTCCTGACACTTATTTAGACAGATGGTTCTGTTGATGGAATAACCTTTGTGAATTGGGGCAGGAAGAGGATTAATAAGGAAGGGATTAAATAGAATGAGGAGGGGACTGAATCTGGCAAACTATTTCTTCCTCTGTTGGGTGAATTCTGACTGAAGAGCAATGTTTTTCTGCTGGACAGATAGGCTAAAGCTTTGTATACATGAGGACATAGTACTGCAAATAGGAATAAACATACAGAAAGGAATAGATGGTACTGAAGGCAAAAAATCGTTCCTATACATATTTTAGAGCTGTGAGGAGGTTGTTTCAGACTAACTCTAGCCTGGTCCTGTGGACTGAACAGCTCTAAGTAGTTGGAGCACCTCTCCTGGTTTAGTTTCATCTGAGGGAATCCAGTTTGTGTGCTCAAGACTGCTATGAACCAAAACACAATTAGTAGGAATAACTTTTTTATTCTCTTTAAAGTTGCACTCCTGATCTGAACCAAAATACTACTGTAGACCCACCGTAATACAGCTCCAGAACCTACTACCTTCACCATTAGACTATACCTAGCTTTGTCCTGTGTCTCAAGTCTTTGTCATTTAACTGGCAAAACTCTTTGCCACAAAGACTTTAGTCTCACGCACCAGTTTTATAAATTCTTAACTTTCATCCTTCAGAGTTTTAACAAAAACACCTACCCTCCTGAAAAGCAGCATGTGCTACACGAACTATCTTGTATTATTCACTAACAAAATTCTTGCTCACTGTCATTGTGCCCCTGGTTAATGGTGTTCCAGTAATGAAGAGCCTCACAAAACAATATTGGGTATTTAGCAAGCTAAGATTACTTCTGATCTTCAAGTTATTCACTATGAATATAAAAAGACAACTGCGTGACCGCAGATTTAATTACATTTGTCTTGCCTGTCACAGCCTTTCTCTTTGTGTGTTTCTTTTGAAATACTGATGTCCTCCATTCTTGTTTTCATCCATGAATCTTAGGGGCTGAATTCTCACCGTTGTTAGGGTCAGCCCATTTTTAATCACGGAGAAGAAAATGTTCCTTTTATGACTTCCAATTCATAGCTCTAAAAATCTATGCACTAAAAGTAGTAAATTAGTCTGATAACAAATGTTTTAAACCAGTATAATATCATCTGCACTAGGATTTTGACAGTACAGGAAAGTCATCAAAAACTATTTAAAAGTCAAAAAAATATTACTGTGCTATGAAAATATCACTGGAAGACCTCGTCATATTTTGCAGATTTTTTTTTTTATTATTTTTACACTTTTTCAACATTTAACATTTTTAGCTTTTTAACATTTTTTTAACATTTAGCATTTTTTAACATTTAACATTTACATTCAATGGAAGTGACTATATGCCCTATGAGGCATATACCAGCTCTGTACTTTCATGTCCTTAATCTATACCAAGTTTTTTGTGCTTTTAATTGCTAACGTAATAATGCATAGGATGATGTTTCTGAGTTGCTGCTTAATTTTGGTAACCAATAAAAGGAACATGCCCAGTGGCAGATCATCTTTTCAAGGCATTAATGATCTATGTCCTTTGGCTACTTTTTCCATTGTCTTCTTCCATCCTCCACCTAACCATAAAAAAAAAAAACAAACCCAAAAACAAACCCCCCCCAAACCCCCATTTTCTTCTCGTGGCTCTGTCAAAGATTTTAGCTTTTTGCTGCTAATGATATACAAACAAGAAACTAAATACTGTTCTGAGAATTTAAGAAAGACTGTTTCTTTTTGCTACCCCTGCTTCTAACTACAGGCTCTCACTGTTGGAACAGACCCTCAGATACTATTCCAGCAAATTCTTATATGTGCATACTGATTTCATATGCATCTCTAGTTTTCCTCTGCATTAACTTTTCTCCTGAAACATAGTTCCATGGAGCAGGAGAGTTATTCTTTCTCCTGAGCAAATTTCTTTAGAAGTCTTCCTGTTGCTATATTTCTGGTTTTGTTTATTGTTTTATTTGTTTTTTTGTGACATTTACAGGGTGTTTATGAACTTACTTATTAGTTGTAGTTACACAGAAGAGAAAGAAACATTACTACTTCAATTAGGAAATGAAAAGGTAAATTTACTCTGCACAAAACTGGAGACGTTCACATGAAAAATTGCCTAAATGAAGTGTGACCTTTTAGAGCTTACACAGCATACAGATTTTCAGCTAGAGTAATACCTTGAGTTTCTTTTTTTTTTTTTTTTTTTGGCAAACAGTAATTATTGAAATGAAATAATTGGGATGGTAAGGTACACTGGAACCTAAAATTAAGTTCTGAGAAATTTTATAATGTGGCTTTCCTGGGGTTAAATAACTGTCTGTTTACAGTATGGCTAAATGCACTGTCTTGCTATATGAACTGTAACGAATACCATAGTAGGCAGAACTGCACTTAAGTGAACTGCACTTTACTCCTTTTGTTACCGTAAAATTATGATTAGGACATTTCTCAGGTACCCACTGACCTTTTACAGCACTTTTAAAAAAAAAAAAGACAGTACAAAGAGTACATTTTTGAAAAAGAGAAGAATTACACCTACATTATTAATTTTTAATTTGTTCTTCTCTCTTCTTTGTAGATGTCCAGAGATATGATAAAGGACAGCTCTACTCCGTCTTCGCGCTGACTCAAAATGTGTTCTTCCTCTCCCTTTCCATTTTTCTGCAGAACAGAAGTGAGAGTCTATTAAACATCGAGAAGTGGCACTTTAGCTCTTGGGAGATGAACGACGGACATTTTAGACTTTGGTAGAAATAGGGCTAGATGTAAAGATTACACATACCTTTTCTTAGTTTTGCTTAATCTTTTGCAGTTAAGAAAACAAAATCCCTCTCCTGAAGGGCAAATAAAAATCACTGTAAAGTTTTAATTGTTAAATATCTTCACACAACTCAGAAGAAATTAATTGCAAGATATGATTTCATAGATAAGAAAAATGTACTCTTTACTGTTTCAGAAAATGAAATAGTAATTACTGACCAGAGGGAAGCATGGCTAGGAGTAACCACTTAAGTAACTTCTTAAGGTGTTCCTACTCTCTCTTATTTCAGGGAAAGAAAAAAAAATTCTTGTGGTGTACTTTTTAAAAACAAAGAATCTGACTTGTACTAGGCTTCCATTATGTCAGAATATGCTAATTTACAAGCTTGCTCATTAGTAATATCCAATGCTTACATTCACACTTTTAGATTTCTTTTCCCACCACACGGTCACCGGCATGATCACTTGACTCATTCCTTAGTGACATGAAATCCATTAAAAATAAAGACTGAACACTGTTTTGGAAAGGCTTGTGGTTTTTCCCTCCATTCAGATGTCTGTAATTGTCAATCATGGAATCAAATTTTGTTCTTGCTTATATAGCAGTAAATTCAAAGTAACTCCAGTAGCTCTGGTGGAATTACAGTGAATTGATGCTAAGGTAAATGAAAGCAGACATTTTGTGATGTGTCAGGATGAAGAAAAAAGGAATTATGGGAATAAAGGAAGAAGCTGTCTGTCAAACAGGTTTAATTAAATTCAGTTCAGTACATATAAATTAAGGGGGAAAAAAACCTGCAAAAACCAATTAGCACAGCCAGAAATTAACACAAGCAAAATAGCCATGTCTTGAAATCTACCTAGAAAAGCAAGAAAGATTTGAATTATAGAAGACTGATGTATTTTTGGCTCTACAACACAAAACCATACATAACAAAAAAGTGTAGGAAGCTAAACTTTCCAAACTTCTCAGTGAAGAATGTTTCATGTAATTCATGCAAAACCCCTCTCCTGTTGAGGATGTTTTACGTGTCAGTGAGGAGGAGAAGGGGGAAAAAAAAGAAAGAAAAAGAAAAAAAAAGAAGGGAAGCACTGCAAAACCAAATAGCTACTGGAAAGCTGGGGCAGGCAGATGGAGAAGCCCCATACTTCCCCCATCTCCAACTTCGGTACCTGCAGGTGGTTTAAAGAGCTACAACACATACAGGTGCCAGCTACAACAAAGAAAGGTAAAACAGAAGGGACTATTTCAGAAAATACTCGACTAAATTAACATGGTTTTTGCAAAGTTTCATCTCTCAATCATCAAACCATTTAAAATCCAAACTATATTTTAAAAGTGTACTTAAATTCTGAGACAGAGTGTTTATCTGCTTCTCTGAGTAGAAACGAATTTAAGTCTATTAAATTGGGTCTCCACTGTAGTCTTGGATAGCCGCAGTAGTCTGTTTTTGTCATATGACTTTGAAATTCTATTTAAAACTATTTACAAGCCTCTCTTTCGTCCCTTTATAAACCTAAACTGCCATGTTGGATGAGACCATTCAGTTTTCTCTATTGCCTCCCAAAGTAGTCAATAAAATATGCTTCAGACCTGCTATGAGGCAGGCTGAGAAAGTGGGCAAATACCCACAAAAGTTTCTGGCCAGCAACGCTTTCAGGACTCTTTAGCTAAAGGCTTCATCCTCACGATGTCTCATATCTAATACCCCTCCATGTCCTTAGCCTACAAAGCACAAGATAACCCATCCTGGTAGGTGGTAGGTGTAACAGCCTAGGTGATGTGTTATGAGACCCACACTGAACCATGTTGCAGAAGGCAGGTACGGTGCCTTCAGGTGGAGTTTCTTTGAGTACTTTCAGCATGCCCAGCAATACAAGGCTCTTCCTGTGTGGAAGTGGAACTCTCTATCTCTGGTCAACCTGGAATGCTTTCGCTTTCTCTCTCCTAGATCTCCCAGTCTTTGTAAAGATATCCTTTTAGTAGCTCCTTTTTTCCAGAATAATATGCAACATTCAAAATATGGATACAAAATTGCCTGATACAATAGTGCAGTAATGCCTTCAGATTTTTTCTTAATAGCTCCTAACGTCAGATTTGCCTTTTTCTTACCTGCTGAGCAGTGAGCTGAAAACTGTCCACAACTCCATCTCTTTCCAGAATGGTAGTAATTACTATGGAGACTGTCGTTGTACACATATTCAGTTAAAGTTGTTTCTTTTTTCTATGTATTTATTGACAATGATTTTTCATTTTCTGTCCACTTTTTAAATAAAAACAAGTTCCTTATAAGATTTGAAATTTTATGTGCCAGTGGCCTGATAATGTTTTGTTTTCGATGGATCCCATCTCTCCTACGTAGGTTTAGCATTCCAGCCTTTAAGAATTCTGTACTCATTAACCTGCTCAGGCTGTGGGGCTTGATATGGCACTTAAAATCATACTAGTTGCATATTTGCAGAGCAAGTGACTTCCATCACATGCTGATTCCACTATTTGCAAAGGATTAATGCTGTCTCTACATTAATATTGGAAGTCACTCAACTCCTAAAGACAGCAAAGCACAGCTCAAAAATAGAAAGTGTGACATTCATTATGAAGTAATAATATTTTTCTTTTTAAACAAAAATGGTAAAGATTTTTTATTGTAGTTATTAGTAGTAAAAAAAATGCTAGTTGCCTATGCAGATAAGATGTCATCAGACAATGCCATCACTGGAGCACATGTGTTAATAGCTTATAACACAAATCAATGAATGACATTTGTGAATTCTCCTGCTTCTAATTTTCCCTTTAAGGAAGTGCCTTTAGGAAAAAAGGCAATCCTGATTCTTAGTAAACTATGTTTTTCATCAGGTGTGCCTTTGTATGTGTGCAATTATTGTCTGTAACCTTCATTCTTTTCCTGTCACACTCAGTTTACAGATCACTATTCTGAAGGAGACAGTTTATTTTTTATAAATACCCAACTGTTTCTTTCTGACTCTTAAAAAAATTTTAGGTACCTGACAGACTTGCTTTTGTCTTTCCATGGCTGATCTTAGCAAAAAGATACGATAGTAAATCCAACCATATGCAGAAAGTCACTTCAAATACAGCTGTTTTATTTTTATCCTGTGCTTAAAATCAAAAGGATTTCTCATCTACCCAGATACTGTGAGAAAATATTGTTCTAAAAAAAGCTGAAGTTTGGGGCTTTATCTCTTGGCGCTTCTACACACGCCTTCCTGTGTGATGGTAATCCCCCCCTGAAATAGCCCGTGAAAAGGATGTTTTGCAATGTAGTCTTAACTCCCCTTTTCTTTGATCAGAAAAGTGGTAATACGTTTTTTAACTCTTCTTGCTGTCCTTCTGTGTTGTTTTTTCTTTCAAATGAGATTAGCTATAGCACCACAACCATCACACATGGCAATCTCAGAAGTCTTTTCTAAGAAAAGAAACTAACACCACCACCTCTTTGCCAATCTTAACATTAGTCTTATAACAGCTTAAGACTTCTCACAAACTTGTAAGGGAAGATTGCAGTAAAAAAAGCACAATCAGACACAAACGCCTTTGTAACTGTTGACTTTTTTGTTTGTGTTTTTAAAAGAACATGAGGCATCAACCTTCCACTTAATAGAAAGTGGAGGCTTAACTCTTTTCTTGTCCCTTTGGGAAAAAAAACCCCTCTACTCCTCAGGTATGAATCAGAAAAATAAAACCCAACAACTTCTGATAAGCTCTACTAGGTATATGCTGCCCTAGCAATGCAAAAGAACTGTAAGTTCAGCCTTACTGACTAAATTAAAATCAAATCTGTGTCTGCTCTCCTTCAAAGCACATCAGAGTAGTCAGAACATAGCATTGGATATAGTCCAGAACGCTTCTTATACTACAATGTTCTTATTCCCCAGATAAAGTATGATACATTTAAATCTTTGAAATGTAAAATAAAGTGTTTAACCATCAAATGGGAGATAAGTCACGCTGTTCTTTCAGTCATGAAGTTCAGGTAGTAACAAATAAAAGATATCACAAGTCCTTCCTGAGGTGGAGCTGGAGAAGGAGGAGGGGTACTCAACACATGGAGCCTGCCAGCTCCCAGGGACTTTCCTTCTCAGGACAGCTGAGAGGGTGGACAGGAACCGGCTCATGGCCCAGGAACTGTTCCACAGGCATGAGCAGGCTGCACCTGAATACTGCCCTGCTCTTGTTCTAGGTCCCCAGCCCCATGCTTGGCTGTAATTACACAGGTGTAGGAGCTTCCTTGGAAAGTAAATCCATTACATACAAGCAGAACTACCATAATCTTCTTGGGCAGTGAACTCAAGCTGTCTACACTGAGTAACTCTGACGTGACCCAGAAGCATTATGCTCACTCCATAGCAGACAAGCTGTGGCATGAGAGAGACCATGAAATGCATCTCTTTCCAAATACCGAAATAAGCTAATCTGCTACGGCCAGAAAGATTGTACATTATTGACAAAAAATGTCTCAGCCTTGATATTTTTCCTCATTTTTCAGAGCATTATTTTGTATCCCTTCGAAAGAAATGCCTTCACTTTTTCCTCAGGTTATGCATTATCACAACAGAATATGCATTAATTAAAACTACTACCTAGGTTTCCCTCTGGTGTGATTAAATGCCCAGCATGCTCTTGTTGGGCATTTCCCAACAAGATTTCATCACCTCCCAGTCTGATCATGAATCATAAACACAGAAAGTTTTCTATACAAGTGTGCATGGGCGCAAAAGAGAAAATTAATATCTAGCATTTCATTCATATTATACAGGAAAATCCAAGAGATTTATCTGTTTTTACCTAAGCAATCATAATGGTAGAGAATGAATAAAAGCAACCACCACCTCTCAAATTTAACTCAGAACACAATATACTGACAATATGTGAATGAGGTAGAGAGGGGCGAGGTAAAGTAGTCCGAGGGTTTAGTCCTGGAAACACGTGCACACCTGAGTAACTTTATTCACAGAAAGTAGTTCTACCAAACACCAAAGGGACAGAGTTATCCTAAAGGTTGTGAGGCTGCAGACTTGGACGTCTTAGAAGTATTTCTGCAATATTTTTCACTCCTTTGAGTACAGTAGCTATTGAAAAGATAGAATTCGCCACCAGGGACAAGACCATAACCGTTAGCTGCTTTTTTACATCTTCACAACCACATTAGCTCCATGCTTAAGGTTATATTCCAGCCCCAACTACTTGATTGCCACTGCTGTCCTGTTTGCTTGCCAGGTGGGGCTTTTAGGCTTAGGGTAGGATTGATTCAGACACATTGACTATCCTCTTCAAACAGTATAAATATGACCGTCTCAAGTCATGACATGCAGCAAACCTGACTGTCCATGTGGGCAAAACTAGGAAAGACAGTCTAGATATAGCTATCTTAGAATCATAGAATCATTAAGGTTGGAAAAGACTTCTAAGATCATCGAGTCCAACCATCAACCCAACACCACCATGCCCACTAACCCACGTCCCTAAGCACCTCATCTACACGTCTTTTAAATACTTCCAGGAATGGTGACTCCACCACTGCCCTGGGCAGCCTGTTCCAATGCTTGATGTAACGAAATTTTTCCTAATGTCCAATCTAAACCTCCCTTGGCGCAACTTGAGGCCATTTCTTTAAATACTTTGCAAGGAAGAGTTCTGAAGAAAAGCAGTGAGCTACAATCAGATGGCTCCAGATTTACACGGACAGTTAACCCTACAGTGCCTGCTATCTGGAAAAATAATATTTTTTAGGTTTACTTAATAGTGTAGTATATACTTTTATAAATAGGTTTGCATAAAAAAATGAGGTGACTTCTTCTTAGCTCTTTTGAGGTCCAGGAGAAAGTGTGAGGAATAAATAGATAAAATTTTTATTTTACTAATATTTTACTCAGAGGACTGGATAAGTTGGCAGAGTAGCTAAGGACATTTTTATTTATTTCATTGTTTACAAAGCTAAAGTCAAACATGAGATGAAACAGCAGGTAATGCCATCTCCCACCTAAGAAAATTTGTCATAGAAATAGGATCCTTCTGAATGTATGAACTAGATTTCCTTTTAAACAATAAAAAAAAAGTAGAACAGGACAAATGGACTTTCTTCATTGTTAAGAAGTATCGTTGAAACACCCAGAAAGTATCTCTCATTATCTCTAAAGGAATGGGATTTTCAGACTATGAAAGTGACTGGTCATAAACAAAAACTGTTTTACAACCTTAATTATACAAGGTGGGACTGATGGTTGGCAGTTGTAAAACCGTCTTTGCTACACAGCTAGGCAAAACTCACCTGTAATAGATGTTATTTGCTGAGTCTTTATAGGAGGACCTCAGAGTTGTTCTGAGGAGCTACAGCGTGAGCTACATTCAGTATAACTGCAATTACAGGTGAATTCTGCAAATGGTCCAAGTCCCCTTATTTGTGTTTCTGAACACAAAGTACATATGCAATATGCATTCTAGTCCTCATGGTCTCTTAATAAAATGTAAGACACCAGGCTGTGTCTAGGCCTGTGAAAGTCTTTAAAGACATTTCTGCCTTTTCAGATTTTTTCCATAGAAATAAGACATTTATGTACAAATGTTTGCAAACCTTCTACCTCCTCAAAAAAACCTCGAAAAACCATCCACCACAAACATAACTCTGAAGAGCTCTTCTAATTAGCAATACACATAGTAAACATATTCCCTGTTTCTTCGATGCTTTCTGTTGTCAGTCTTACATGGTTGAGCTAGCAAACTCTAAAAGGAAAATCTGAAGATATTTTCCACTAAGTCTACCATCAACCTAGTCCAATGAACAGAAAAGCACCAAAACGAAAAACAAAAGAAAACAACCCAAACAAACAACTTCTTCCCTCCTCTGCCATAATTTGATAACTTAATTTCTAAGAAAAATCTAGAGGTGATTGCATGAGTTTATCTAGGAGCTGGTTAAGTCAATGAACTATTTCGTTGCAAATGCATACATTCTCTCACCCTTCCAAGATATCCCAGAATACAGTCTCCTCCTCTCTATTTGCTCAAGAATCAGAGTTTGCTTTTCTTTTTCTCATTTTGACCCCATATATACCACAAAGGACACTTTCCCCTCACCTCCAGAACATACCTGTGCCTCTCTGAGAGTCGCTGGAATGGAAATGCCACTCACATGTAACACTTGGTAAAAAGTTAAAGCAACGGCGACAAAGATTGATATGTCTCTAAAGATTCAGGGCTCAAATACAACTTATTCGCTTGCATGAGAAGGTGGGAAGGAGAGAAGGAGAGCATCTATGTGCTCACATGTATCTGCAGTAGAAAGGTAGCTCTGTTTTTGTCCCCTGAATGTTTACACTCTCACGCACTGGCCAGGAGGAAAGCAGTTTCTCTTTACTGAGGGCAGAAGAGACACAGACCCTTCCCACTTGATGGTCAGCCAGGAGCAAAGTCATCCTAGAGATGAGTAACTGAGTCATTGCAGAACAAAGGCTTCTCCAATATGTTCTTCCTTTGGGCAGTGGGAAAGTTGGAGTAAAACTGTGCTTCCATCCCATCTCCTCCACTGACAGAAGTGCATGGTGCCCATGCATCCTGAAACAATTTTATCTGCTTTGAATACTGTATGTCTAGGTGATTGTATGGCCCCCTCCCAATATCCTGCCTCCTGACAGGTGTAAGGAGCTTTAAAATGAAAAGTTGTACCCTGAATATTCACTGATGTAGCTTGAGCAATCACGAAGTACCTGAGACAGTAATTAAGCAGAATAAATCAAAGCGCACATTGAAGAATTTCTTAGAAGAAAAGCCCATCCCTGCTCCCATCAGACATATTTTACATAAAAATCTAGAATGCAAAATGTTTGGCACATGGTATTTCACTTCTGGCACACTGAAAAGAGCAACCCCTCCCTCCAACAAATGATGCATAATCAAAATAAATCTGTTTTCTTAGAAATTCGTATAGACCTAAGGATTAATAAGAAGCCAGAAAAAAGCTAGCCAGTTAAACCGTAACACTGCAGTTTAGTTTAATCCATGGTGGAAAAGGGTGTAGTCCAGCTTTTAATTCACATTGTTACTAGACTAAAAGCATCTTTGCCAACAGGCAGGCCAACCTGGCAAGGAGGCCTTCAAACTAGGAACAATATGGGGAGAAGACGATGACCAACAAACAAGTGAGGAAGTGGTGAGGTGGACTGACAACTGGCTGAACTGCTGGGCTCAGAGGGTTGTGATCCACAGCATGAAGTCCAGCTGGAAGCCACTCAATAGCATTATGACTGGGGGATTGGTGCTATGACAAATACTGTTCAACTTCTTCATTAATGACCTAGAAAATGGGAAAGACTGCACTCTCGGCCAGTTTGCAGATGATACAATCTGGGAGTGAGGAGTTATTACATCAGGTGTTTGTGCTGCAAGAAGATTCAGAGGGACCTTGACAGGCTGGAGAAATAAGCCAACAGGAACCTCACTGAGTTCAACTGGGAGAAATAAACCCATGCACTAGGACAGGCTGGGGGCCAACCAGCTGGCAAGCAGATTGCCAGGCAAGGATGCGAAGGTCCTTGTAGACGCCAAGTTTAGCATGAGCCAGCAATGTGTCCTTGTGGCAAAGGCAGCCAACAGCACTGTGGTCTGCATTGGGAAGAGTACTGCCAGCAGGTTGAGGGAGGTGATCCTTCCCCCCTAGTACACCGGTGAGACACATCTGCAGTGCTGGGTCCAGGTGTGGGCTCCTCAGTACAAGAGAAACGTGGACATACTGGAGCAAATCCAGTAAAGGTCCACAAAGATTGATTAGGTGTTTGAAGCATCTGACATAGAAGGAGAGGCTGAGGGAGCTGGGACTGTTCAGCCTAGAGCAGAGAAGCCTCGTGGGGGATCTTAACAATGTGTATAAATACATGATGGGGAGAGGTAAAGAAGACAAAGCCAGATTCTTCTCAGTGGTGCCCAGTAAAAGGGCAAGAGGCAATGGGCACAAATATTAAATATGTGAAATTCTGTTTAAATATAAGAAAAAGCTTTTTTACTTTGTGAACAGTCAAACACTGGAACAGGCTGCCTAAAGAAGTTGTGGAGCCTCCATCCTTCACGATAATCAGTACATATCTGGACATGGTCCTGGGCAACCTGTTCTAGCTGACCATGCTTTGAGTAGGAGGCACTGGAGTGGACAAACTCCGGAGATCCCTTCCCACCTCAACTATCATGTGATTCTGTGGCACACATTTTTATAATAATACTGGAATAAAGTTGAGAAGAGCTAAAAATTTTCCTAAAGAAAAAACCAACAAATAGATTAACAATGAAGGCTAAAGGAAACTTTTTGGAATGAGTCAAATTCAACAGGCCAATTTTAGCAGTGATTATAGCAGTAGAACTCTGTGTCTATATAACCCAAGCTATTACACATTTGCATACAGAGTAGAGATCTAAAAGTAGTCACAGACTAATTTAATTTCTTATTTCCCTACCTGGATTCTTGTAATCTCACTAAGTTCCAGCATGTGTCCAAGTGTGTTATGGAAAGTTCATATGCAGAAATGAAAAAAAGACTGACCCAGCCATACCATATTGGAGTCCAGGTTTGGAGTCTGGTACTTCCAAGTTTAATCAGTTTTCCCCCAAAAGGACAATGGAACTCTTAACAAGTTTACCAAAATGTAGCTCATTATAAATTAGGATGCTAAAATAAATCTCCCATAAAACTGTTTAAGAAAGAGTTTCTGAAGGAATCATTGTGTTTATAAAAAAAAGACCATCAGTTTGATTAAAAAGGCCAGGTTTAGGAAGAAAAGCTGTTGAGTTGCTTTTCACAACAGTAAATGATTAGAGGTATTATTAAGCAGATGGAAAACAGAGTGTATTTCTACAATAAACTTACAGGTAGGGGAAACGTGTTGTTGAAAGCGAATTACTGATACTGAAAACTTGAGGCCTCTAAAAACATTGCACTTAAAAGGGGTGCACGGGTAGGAGAGGAGGATGGTAAATTAACTTAAAAAAACCCAACCCAAACCAAACCAAACAAGCCATGCGAGAGTTGCTGACTGTCACAGCACTTCTTAAGACTACCAAACTCCTCAGGTATGTGTTTTTGCCTTTTTCTTATATGAAAGTCTTAGGACAAAGTCTGCTCTTCCCATTGGCTGATAGGGTTGATTTCACTAGAAGCTTTTATACAGAAGAAGAGCAGAAAAAAATTCTGTTAAATTTGTATTTAGAATGAGACATCCAAAAGAAAAGGTCACACACAACATCTGACATTTGGGCTGGCTAAAGGGAAATCAGGCAAAAAAGTGGACTTTTGCAAGGCACATTGGCACAAAGGAGCAACTGAAGTTGTGTGAACAGATGAGATAAAATAGATAAGAAAAGGTCTGCAGAAAATCAAAGAGGTTATCAACTCCTGAGGTCTGCAAGTAAAAAGACAATCCACAAGAAAAAAGAGGCCATAAAACCAGGAGATAAAGCTCAGGAAGGTGTCATCATGAAAGTACAAGGAGAACAAGATTTTACAGAAGAAACAGATGGTATCAAAGGTAGGAAAGGCATGAGGAAGAATGAGTCTGGAGAAGACTTTTGGAGGCGCAACCAGTGAAAGCGTATTACCATAGAGTGTTGGTGGAATGCAAAGGGGTCCAGGGCAAACTTAGGAGAAAAAGAACACGAAGTAATTTTGTTAGATAAGCGTTCTAAGGAGTTCAGAAATTAAAGGGAGATGAAATGTGACTATTAATTTTCCATACAAATTATCAAAGTCTGTTCTGGGCAGAACAGACTGAAACAAAAACATTAATACAACAGCCTTGCATGGGCAGAAAAGTTTCACACTGAGCGTGTTTGTATCTAAGTTCTCCTTCTCATACACAATCTAACCACAAGAGATACGCCAAAAAGGCAATAGAAAACTGCGCGTAATGGCAATTATCTTATAGCAAGAGCTGGCTTTCAACTCCAAGTTTATAAGTTATCTGATTTTTGAAAGGACAAATTCAGTAACCTTTGAAAAAGTAAAATTATCTTTTTAGCAATATTAACTGTGAAAATAATATCTGGAAATGTGTATCAATCACTTTGCAACTGATGTTAATCACTGAACATTAAAAAAGATCTCTAATACCTTTGAACAAAACAGAAACTCAATTTTCTGTTAATACGAGGTGCATCCTTCATGCCTGATAGTGGTTGTGGTCTAAGTAAAGAAGAACCAATTACTTGTAGAAGTTAAACATTCTGAAGTTTCAGATTGTGAATCAGTTGCATAGATTGTACTGGGAATTCTTTTCTGACAATGATGAGATGATGTTCACCACTGGAGGACTAGTGAATCATTCTGCATAGGAAGAATTTGAATGTTACTCAAAGAGCTAACATACCATTAAATTTATTTTTATATAGCTAGGTAGATTTCCATAAAACTAAAATGCTGAAATTATTTGTAAATATTTTGAATAAATGGTTAAATCCTGTTTCTTATCTCACTATATTATATAAAACAGTGTATTTGGCAAAGCCCCTAAGTGCTACTTTCTGTTGCCATGATGCAAACAAGTATCACCATAGCATAAAATGATTGCCATGGTTTTAAAATGAGTACAAAGGGAAGGAACAAGCAAGTTTCAGGATTGTGCTCTAAAGAGTACATGACGCAAGACAGCTAAATGTCAATATTCATAAGCTTATAGCAATTGAATGGGCATTTGCTGGTGTAATGTAGCTCTGCATAACTGTGTTCCTCTGTCAGTACACAGTAGGAGGAGTATTAATTTTTAAATGTTCAACAGCAAACATGAGCTAAAATCTGCTTAGATTTACAATTTGGCATGAACCCACATCAAAAGCTGAAGATATAAATCCATCCTAAAATAAGCATACAGGTATAAAATGTTTATCAGATAAACAATAGCTGTCATTTTACAAGTAATCAGTGATATACCTATTTCAAGTCATCGCTAGCATACTAAACGTGATTTCTCACTGAGTGTATCCTGAAAATTTGCATCTCTCATAAGGCAAATCATTAGCTTTTAGAGCACAGATGTTCTGACAATCTCTCTTCTACATGGCCCCACATATGATGTTTTAACAAACGACTTTCCTAAAACTTTCGTAAGTGTAAGGTTTTCTAAGGCTTAAGGAGAAACTAGATAAAATGTGTTTTGTATTTTAACTATTTTACTTCGAGGTGAAATGACTGGTTGAAACTGGATGTAAGGAAAAGCTGCAAAATGTACTTGTGTACTACTTCAAAGCCTTTCTTCAGTCTTCCAGCCCAGAAATTCTCAAATATGTTCAGTGCAAAAAGAGAAGGATGCAAAAAAACCCCTCCATTATTCAGGGCTTGAAAAGTAAGACAAAGGTGAAATTATTTGTCCAAATGTACAGAAGAGGCACACATTGTTAGCATAAATGTTGATTTAAGAATGTTCAGTAGCACAGGGAAGCATAACATTTTCTGTTTTAAAGTAGTAAAATGTTGTAAAAGAATGCTGAATTATACTTCTCTGTAACTGAAATATAACTATTTTATTAAAAAGCTAATATTTAAAATCAGAAAAAGTTGAATACTCATTATTCCTAATTGTTCTGCTACTTCAGAAACCCATAAGAAGAAAAGGAGTCCTAAGACCATATCTGCGTTGTTTCTGAGATATGCAGAGATCAAATCACAAGGTGAAAAATTTAAATAAATCCCAAAGTAGTACCAGACTGGAAAATTCAACAGTAATGAAACTTTACAGAATTCATATACCCTTTACAGATAAACTTTTTCTAGACAGTTCCTTTGACACTGAAAAATTGCAAACCTAAAGTCTTAGTTCAGTATACCCTTACCAAATGAAAGCCTGGAATAAGTTTGATGCCTTTGATACATAACACAGGTCAACGCTGACTGCATAACCTCCATCCCTTCACACTGTCTTTGCTTTGTGTTAGCAGAATTTAGCAAAACTTGACTACACTATACAGTCAAAACTATTTTATGGCAGCTGTGAATCATTAACATAACACAATCTTTTTCCAAATTAATGAGAAAATCCTTGCATTTTTTCCTTTCAGAAGCAAATAAATGTGAGAATGTATTTCTTATACTATTGGATATTCCTAAAGACATAATAAATCTTATAATTTCATATAATGTAATGAAAATTAAATGACACAAGAATAGTCATGCTTCTCAGTAGGCAAAATAATTTCGGAAGATGTATGTTCTGCTTATAGAAAAACATGAAAAAATGCATTCATTCATCTCTCAGCCATGTTGATATCAGATTCACATAAGGAATGCTTGAAAAGGTCTAGTTTTTCCAAAATGTACCTCTGAAAATCCAGAAGGTAAATAAATTAAATCATGGTACATTAAAACAAATTTAATTTTGAGGAGAAGGTACTCTGTCCCCTGGATTCCATGTTTATAGAATGTGGAGCAATATGTAAATAAAAAAAAATTATAAATAAGAACTTCAACAGATTATTTATCCTTCCATGTCATATATTAATTTCTTCTTTGGAAAACTAGGAGGTCTCTATATTGAAAAGTGTACATGAGAGAGAGAGTTCATGCAGGTGCAACTCTCAAAGAACTTATCAATGTTGGTTCTTATCAATGTTGTTGCAATTCACACAAACCTTCCTTTTTGTCTTCTGCAGCAATCTTCACTTTTGTGTCTGTTATATCTTTGAAAGAGGCCAGAAAGAGTACTACATCTCCTTTTTCATTCTTTATAGGAACAATATCCAGTAGGCACCAGAATGAAGACCCTGCAAGGATAAAGAACGAATTTAATTCAAACAGCTGTCTTTTAGCAGAGAGAGGAAAAAAAAGTGAACTACTAAATCTACAACGAATGTAATTCTAAAAAAAACCAAAAATCTTATTTAGAAGGTCAGTTGTCAGGGAATCACAGATGTTCAGCTCATGTAAATCTCTGCATCATTGGTTGAAGCTCAGTAATACTGCTTTCCCTAGAAGCAAGGCATTAATTTAAATGCAAAATTTATCTACAGGGATCATTAATAGAGTTTAATGAAGCTGCTTACTCCTCTGAAACCATGCTTTCCTTTGAACTCTCAACTGATGTTGCTTACTTTACTGGAATAGCTTTCACGTTGTTAACTTGACATCTGAAGCTTCCATGTTTGCTATAGAATCATTCTACCTTAATCATCTGACTTGATACTCATTAAAATCTCTTGACAGAAGACCTGATAGTCAGAGCATCACTCCACTAATTCAAAGATATTTAAACTAATCAGATATCAGACTTAGAATAGAAATAGAATTAACTCCTTGCATCTTACAGATGGTGAGATTTATAATACCACACATCATCTGTAAAATTAATATCAGCTATCTTCCTTACTGTCTATAATGTTCACCTTGCTAAGACTTAAGTTAGACAACGCTGAGTTTGGCGATATTTTTAATTCATGTCAACCTTTCTCTGCCCACACCTGTTATATAGTTATACTGCTTAAAATAAATTGTTATTGGCACTGATTACGTCACATGTCCTGTTTGCAAGGTATGTTGTTCAATTCCAGTGACATCATTCATAAGTTTGCCGTTAATGCAGACCACTCAGAACAGAAGATAGTGAATGCCTGGGTGCTGGTAATGCACTGGAATCATAATGGAGATCTCTGCAAACACTCAAGATCCCAATCCCATCCATTCTGGGATAATTCAGGCCAGTGCCAGGCTTTTGCATTTTTCAGTTTTTGGGCATCAACATTAACTACCTCCACCCACCATCGGCCTACTAATATTATTTATTAGGTATATAAGTACTGCATAGCATTACTATTTTAGTTTTAAATTTATTTTTTGGATATGTCTTTACACTTCCATAATCATGTTCCTTCCAAACATACTATTTTTGGCATTCATTTACAAGCATAGGTCTACTTTCATTCATAAAAGGAAACAGGAATAGTTCCCTGGACCACTGCTGTCACAACTGACTACTGCCAAATGATCAGCTGAGCTTTGGAGGGGTCCTCAGAAAGCGCAAGCAGATTAGTCACTTCCCACACTATTCTCTGTTCTCTGAACTCTGCAGTCTTGAAGATGAACTGGACACACCAAGGTCACAATTCAACTTTCTAATTTAAATTTTCAACTGGAAGTTCCCTGACTGCCTGTTGAAGGCTGTGGGCAAACATGGGAGGTGAAACAGCAGCTTTCCTTTTGAAGGGCCACCACAGTTGAAGGTCCAAAAGTATGCTTCAAAGGAAATTCATCTGGTCCTCTCCATCCTGGTCAAAATTTCCAAGAGGTAGACAGGCAGCTTTGAGAGTAACATTACTAGTTCAGTCATCAGGTAATGCTTCCACTTGAGGTATTTAAAGGAGGGATAGGGAAAATTGGGAACAGGAGGAAAGAAGACTGGAGAAGCAGAGAAAAATCATGGGAAGCAGCAGACTGGCTTAATAATGGGTTTAAATATTCTCATTTTGAGGTTGAAGACAGAGCAAGCAAAGAAGCCCTTTTAAAAGGAGGTAGAACTGATGTCATCAGAAGCAAGATATTCTTATTGTTCCTTTTTCCATTTTAATTTTCTGTCCTTAATTCATTTTTGTACAGATTTGACTCTTTTATCAAAACTTCTAGGTAAAACTGCTCAGTAGGGTTGCTGTCAGAAATGTTATAGAGAGCCACCACCCTATCAATTTGAAGTGATGCATTCAAAGAGAAGAAGCATTAAGCAATTTTACTTTCCTGCTTAAAAATAGAATCACAGGTCTCTACAGAATATCATTATAACTCTTAAACTGGTCAAATTCTTTCTTGTAAAGTTACATTCTGCCTGGCTACTTTCTAGCAGTAGTTTCAGTTGGACAAGAAGTCACTCTCAACTCCTTCTAAACAGCACCAATAGCCGCTATGTTCTTTTAAACAGATGTTGTAATCTCCTCCAGAAGTAGAAACATATCTTACTCTTTTTCAGTTGTTTCATGTCTTTTCTACATACACACACACAAATTAGTCATTAAGGCTACTCCTGGAAGAAAGTTGTAGACATCAGCCATGGTCAAACAAACCTAACTCAGTTATGCTAAGAAGTACACCTGGTAATATTACCTGAAATGATAGATTTGTAGGTTTAGGGAAGTTCTAGTAACATGGTTCATCATTAGAAATAGAGACAAATCCATTTAATGTTTCATGTTTTAATGCATTTCCTCTTTTGTGTAATCAAAGTGTATTTGAATTCTTTGCAGGTGAACGCTGGTCACTGAAATTGTTCCACATCCTGTCATCATTTAATGTCATTTGCTGTTTCTCTTCAATCATATTTTCTCTCATTTTCTGTCCTCATTCTCCTCCTCCTCCTCTGTAAATATGTCTGAAAATATTTTGACTAAGCAAAGCAAATATGGAAAAAAAATTGTATGCACCACCATAGAAAACACATATCCAATACATGTACCGCCCAATTCTCTCCTGAAGAGTTCCAGGCTAGTGCCCTGCATGGTGAAGCTGTCAGTCTTGGCATTACTTATACACTCAATCTTCAGAAGTCCTAAGTTGAGCTTGTTGGTTTGTTTTTTTGTTTTTCTGTCTTTACTCTGAAAGGAGCAAATGAATATGAAGTACTCTTCAGGACTAGAGGAGATGATCCAGTTTAGGTCAGGACTAGGTCAAAATGTGCTTGCACTCTGTCAAGAACAGAAGTGTGCTATCTTTCACTATTGAGGAGCATTCTTGGAAAAATATACTGATCCAATGCAATCCATTACATAGCTCTTACTGAAAGCCAGCATCATGTAATTCTTACTGAAAGCCAGCATCATATAATTCTATAAGCCAAAAGAAGAACTTTCTACTCATCAAAAAAAGTAGTGCCCTCTTTTGTTACAGTTCTTTTGAGTGCACTCATCTGTGAGACAGAAATTCCTTCCCTGCTTCAGATGGTGCATACAAAGGTCTTATGTATTGTCAAGAGTCGTCTATCAAAGAAATTTCTTTTGGAGGTTTATTTATATACAGACTCTCTTTATTGTTCCAAGCCACCACTCTTAGAGAAAGAGTCTAATTTTTCTCTTGCATTACGAACTGAAGGTTCAAAATATATTTTAATATCCTCAAGGCTTATATAAGCACATCACAGGAAGGGAGAAAAGAGACCAAATGAAGCATAATCTTATCACAAAGCAATTTGACTATAGTCCACCTTTTACATATACATAAAAAAGAGAGTGCTTTATGGTCACTCTCTCAACCACCCTTTCTACCTTTCCTCGCTCTGACAGCTAGAAGTCTGTCCTCAGACTGAAATCAAAACAAAGGTCAACAGACCAAGGAATTTAGAAGGGAGATTTTATACAAACCCCTGCCATCAGAATGCCAATAGCTTTCAGAGGCAAGCATTCCTTTCACCAGAAAATAAGGTCTGCTTACACCCAGGAACAGATTCAGACCATTAGCCCTATTGATGAGCTATGTGAACTCAATGTACAATAATACTCACTCAATCTTTAGTCGTGCCCACCCTAGACAATGCTCAATGAAATACTCAGAATGGAAATCTTTGGTGGATATTTGGGTATTGCAGAGGTATCATAACGTAGAAATGGAATGGGATTATTGACAACCAGCTTGTTTAATTCTTTAATAAAATAATTAAATTCTGCATCCATCTCTTCAAAATTTTAGTTGAGCTTTTCTGCAGTAACTGTCTTCTTAGCCATAACATATCCCTATGAGTTACTTAGAACCAGTGATACTGATGCAAAGCTCTGTTCTCCTTTTGCTCTAGACAGCCTGGGACTAGTTTTGTCCAGGCAAACAAGCTTAAGTCTTCCTTTTTTTGCCATGTGTCAACCATCAGTGGTTATATCCACTTCCAGACCTTCACTTCCTCAGGATTTTTCTTGCCACGCCACCCTCAAGACAGACACTGAGCCAGCTTGTATTGCCCTTCCCATCACTCAAGGGCAGGAAACAACAAGTGAACAAATCCCTGTGATTCATCTCCACCTGTCTGTGGTGAGAGGAAGAAGGATTAAGATGCAGGGCTCTTTCACGAAGCTCTGCATTTGCAGATAACATACAAGACTAACCCAATTAAATGTTTCATAGTCTAAGAAAACAAGTATCTGAAGAAAAAAATAGAAAGTGTAAATGTTTTGCATGTTAGATATACAAGTCTTGTGGCACAAAACAATCACTCTTCAAGTAATAATTATCATTATATATATGCATAAGAGGGCAGAATTAGGCTGCACAAGACATCATAAATCTGGCACATTTCTTTACGTTTCAGTACTTGACTTAGTAAACTAAATGTTCTTTTACGCAGATCCAAATGAAGCCTTTAAAAAAAATATTAAAACACAGCACCCTATTTCCAGGGGTTTGTTATGTAAAAGACAAAGATAAAAATATTTTCACATAGATAACTGTAATAACTTGTCAATAAGGTTGATGCTAAATCTTCAGCATTACAACACAGTCTCTTTTACAGAGTTACTAATTAACTAATTAATGTTAGCAAAATAAACCTGCTGCTGGATACATGATATTGCCAGAGAAGTTTTAGCCTGATCATTTCCACTTTTCCACTGCAGAAAGTGTGGACTCCAAGACTCACAGATCAGATGCCAAAGATTTTGCCTGGGGAAGCCAAACTGGCTCTTCCATTAGCTTATCCAAAAATTCACAGTGTCACTGATAACATTTGGTTTTGAATGTTCTGTGGTTTTGACAAGGTGTCAACATTTTGTTGAGGAGAGTAAAGTGCAAAGAAGAAAACAATGCTTAAAAAAAAATGCAACTGAACTAAACAGAAAGAGAATGGAGCTGGAAGAAAAAGTATAGCTATAATTAGAGCTCTTTCTCTCTTGTAAATATCACATCTTTGACAACGATCAATTAACACAACTAATACAAGGTTTTGCTGCATTAAGCAAATGAGCACCTCATTCTCCATCATCTCTGCAGTAATCACATGTATGTATTAACAAAATCTATTCATTTTTCCCTTGAATTCTGCTACTGTAAACGGCAGCCTGCGTGCTACATCCTAGTGACAGTCTTTGGTCTGATGATATTGCAAGAAAACTAACAAGAACACATATGGGTTATCAGGTAATTGACTTTATGGTCACTGACAGTTGTGCTAACACTTTCATAGGAGTAGTAAAGAAGGCTCAAGAACTTGTTTACCCGTGTTCTATATGGCCAACAGATCATGCTTGTATCCTGCAAGTAACTCTCCCTACAAGTTTTAACAGTCAATGTAAATCCATTCTAAAATGCCTTAAACCAGAATACAGTGGTATCCCAAGAACTTGGTAGAGAAAAGGTAATAGGTAAGATACCTTAATAACAAAGTAAAAATTGCATTTCAGTATGAGTAAGTAGGTAAGTGTTAATCCTGTGGAGGATTTAGAAACTTTCATTAAAAATATCCCTGCATCCCTCTATATAGGCTATGGAGTACCACATAAGATATTCAAATCTATCACATCTCATCGGAGAATGTGCAAATCCCCCCTCCGTGTGTTTCATCCATTTTTCTGTGCCCCGATGCTCTGCTCCCTCTACTGCCAGGTAACTCAGTGACTCATATGTCTAACTTTTTCTGCCATCACTGCCATGATGAAGAGAGGGAGAGAGGGAAAGGATGTTCTAAGAGGAGACACTTTTCAGCACAGCAGTCTCCTATCCTTGCCTCTCTTGCAAACTGCCAGTATTAAGCAGAGAGAGGCTTAACACACCACCTCAAAGTCTCCATTTATTACTATGTGGATACAGACTGCCTCTGTTATGGCAGTTCTTAGTTTGAGTGCGTGACCTTTCCAACCTTAGTGTTCTTTACATTTTTTGTATGCAACAGCTAGTACAGTCTGCAGTGCACGTTTTATGCAAACTAATTTATGAGCTCCAGCACATCTACATTTCAGCTTTGTTTACTCAGCTTTCCTGTCTCTCCTTTTATAACTCCATTATCTTTCCTAATTAATGAAACTCTGTTTGAAAATCCTCTAGTTATATTTGAGTTTTCATTGAGCAAAAGCAGAGAAGCTAAACAATGCCTGTTAAAGCCATGTGACATTCATTATCCTTAGGTGTACTACTTACTTTTTGTCTGCTCTAATTTCCTTTTCCTATGTCCATCCAGATTAGAAAAGAAAACTGCATTTAAGGAGATAAATGCTTCCCTGATGTAATACATTTACCAGGTTACTTTTATAACAATTAGCAAAATATACAGGATTATCTACAAACTCAGTTAAGTCAATGAAATGCATTCTGTTTAAATACAAAAAGCTTCAGGGCAGATTCATAAATATTATCAGTCTGCAACTCACTTTTCCTCCACCTCCAATGATCATTACTCTGTCACAGTCATAATAGCGTAAGGCATTCAGCATTTGTCAGCTAACTCCTGGGAAAGTACTAATTGAGACAGTCTATTTATATAAATAAGTATCCAATATCTACAGTTAAAGTGGGAAAAAACCCAACAAAACAAAACCAACAAAAACCAAAACAAAATACTGTTTCTTCAATATCTTTGTATGGACTGTTTCAGAAATAGTCAGGCTCAAGCCTTCCTGAGGAGTCCAGTCTTTACTTTGTTCAATTGAATTCTGCTTTTTTCATTGCTTTGAGTTAAGCAATCCCAAAATAAGCAAATTTTGCTTTCCCTTGATTACCATATTTTTGAAATCTATTGTTAGAACTGTATTTACAAACTATGGTCCTTATTCCTTTTGGATTTTCAGAGCTCCTAATCCAGCATGTAGATGTCATCACAGCAGTAAATACGATTTCTCAGTCTACTGAGGGATGTACTTTTGTCCCTTGGGAAAAAAAGGTGTGAAATTTTCTTAAGCCAGGATGATCCTTCATATACATGTATGTATGGATGGATGCATATATATTTACACATACATATTTACATATACATACATGAAAAACCATGTATTTACACATGTTTTTTCATTTCTCTCAGTTTCTCCCTATAAACTACCTAATCTTTTTGAAATTGTGTCTGATATTTTGGCACCAGGAGGGGGTGTAGCCCACATTCATCTGAACACAACCATGTGTTCAAATGATGTTATTGTGCTTTTAAGCTCATTATTTTATTCTCTTAAAAAGAAGCTTCAAAGATGACATAAAATTCCCTGTAAGCGAAAGCACACCAATACCAAAACAGATCACTACACTTATAAAGACAATTTCCCACTTTTTCAGTTTGAAATGACAGGTGATAACAATATAAACAAAAATATCTTCGTGCTGCAAGATATTTTTATGACCCTGGTTCTGGTGTCTCTGGCAGTGGCAGCCCCTAGAAACAGAAGGTCTGGAGTCTGCAGAATGGGAGGTCTCCCAATGCTGGGAGAGGTGCTGGTCACAACCTCATGCTTATTCATAAAGCTTTCAATAGATATTACATGGAGAAAGAGGGGATTCTGCTGGTTAGTTGTCTACTTACATTGCAAATCTCCATTTTAGAAACTCATCATTTATTTTCCATTGCTTTTTCTACAAGGTTAGGTTGGAGAAGATTTTACTTAACAAGAATATCACTGCCTCTACAGTTCCTGTCTATTGTTTTAGTTTTATCTGCTAATATTCATCAGCAGTTTTAAGCAAGTTTGAGGATTTTCTGTTGAGCCCATGATTCAAGAACTTTAACCTGCACCTGACATGCTTCCCACTGGCACCTTTCTGGAAGGAAGAGTCTAAAGCTGGGACCTGAAAAGGGGTCGAGTTGTGGATCTGGATTGATAACTCAATCCTGTCAGGTTTATGTTTTTTGTACAGAAGTGTTTTGAAACACACACAGAGGAATTACATAATGCTGTAGAGAGGATTAATCTTCCCAGTTCACCACTTGAATCCATGTGAGCACATGTTGTAAACAGACTCTGAGCCTGCCCACTGAAAAGAATTATAGTAACCCCGCCAGTTGGAAAGTAGTAGGTTTTAACCTTTTAATTACTTAACTGCTCTATAAAACCAGACTGGTTTTGCAATTTCCTAGCCAAATCAGTGAGAGGGTTCAATAGACAGTGCTAACATGAGCCTCCTGCCGCTCCAAAAACCTATGGAGCTAATGCAAGAACTCCTTGCAATTGTCAGGACAGGAGGTGGCAATTAGTCTGCACCATGATGCAGTATGTGGATTTGGGGATCATGAACAAAATAAGGAAATGTCAGCAGCAGGGAGGCAGGTAGTCATCAGAAGAAATGGTACTTTGTTCTTTCTTTAACCAAAGAAAAGCCTAACTCATGGTGAAGCACAGGGACACAAGTCAGCTTTTAGCTAAACCAGATTTAAAACTCATAAAAATAAGAGATAGCTGATCAGCAGCCTCAGTGTGGCCATAAAATTGTGAGAAAATTTGAAGAGAAGAGTGACTGGTCTGATGTAGTACAAACATCCCACTGCAAAATAAATACCTACACCTCTTCCTAAAAATGGCTATGTAAAAAGTAGCATAGTGAAATGTATCTTAAAAAAATTAAAAAGTGCATACAGCATTACTAACAGCCATTCATATTAAATGCAGCTGGAAGCCCAGGGAGCCTGTGTGGAAACACTAATCTGTAAGCATCTGTAAGCAATGAAGGGCCCATCACTTTGTAACAATGCAGTAAGCAGCAGGAGACTCTCATATGGATTTATTTACTTATCAATGTGCTTCTAAGAGAACAAATCTTTTCTCAGTGGATTATGCTTTTAATAAATCATGTTGTTATTGAAAGAAGCTGTTAGCCATTGTCACCACGAGTGCCATCGGAACAAAATATCAGCGCTGTCAGTAAGCAGCAGTCTTGTTGAAATCTCATTAAATTACAGCAAAAGATCTCAGATGTTTTAGATCACATTGCACACAGGGGATTTTACTGCCTTTTTTTTCCTTCTAACTGAAGTTCATCCCCTCGTTTTGTCTCCTCGCAGGCTTTGTCTGACCGATTCACCCCAGACTCTGCAGAGTTTAAGCCAGGGCTCTCCAGAGGAGCAGAAGTCTGCCCCATCCTCTTCCGCCGCAGAAGCTGGGACTGACTCTAAAACGTCTACACGCTTCAAGGCTACACATCATTACCTTTCATTACAGGCCATAGGTCAATCAAATGAAGTGTTTGGAGGGATAAGGAGCCAAAAAATTCCCTCTTCTGTGAAACAGAGGAAAATAAGGACATGCCTTCTTTCTACACCCACAACCATATTGCTTTTTAAGAGAAAGACTTCCCCAAGATCAGTGAAACTTCCTAATGCCTACTGAGCTATATGAAAGGGGGGAAGAAAAAGGAAAGAAGAAAAAGGAAAAAACAAAAAGGAAAAAACAAAAAGGAAAAAGGAAAAAAAGAGGATGCCTTTATAAAGATACAAATTATTGTTTATGGCTCATGTAATTGCAATTAGACATTACCATCAGATTAATTTTTCAGTGTTCCTTGCTCTCTTTATTCCCCTCCCCCTGTATTTTGTACTATAATTTAGATAACACGAGCAAACCAACCACAAAAGCTTTTTAGCTTTCTTATTTTTAGGCCATGGTTTTAAGGCAGAGCAGCAGTGGAACAGCAGTGAGGTCACGTTGCTATGAACTATCCTGCCAAGCAACTTGTCGAGGGACTTCCTCTACATTAGTAACTAGATGTCACTAGAAATTGATGTCTCTGTATGGAATTTTTTTTTTTTTTAATTATAAAATTCTAATAAATGCCTCTTCTCTAACTGATGGGCTTAACATTTCCCAGAGACATGGTGGATTTCAGGAGATTGTTAAAGCAGGGAGTCAGTTCGTATTAAAAAGGTAACATACAACTCCCATGTTTCAAAATGCTGCAGGATATTTTTGGACAACCATTAAAAGTAGATTTTTAAACTTCTTGTTGGAAAAAAGGGATACCATTTCTGCAAAAAGCAAAATACTTTTTGTAGAGAAGAAAAGCTTTAAAAAACCGTAATTTTCTTTCATTTCAAAGGAAATTAATTTTCCTTAAATTTCTTTATAATTAATTAAATCTTCTATAATTTTAAATAAAATTAAACTCATCATCTAAAAAAAGCTTTAGCTTTCTTTGTTTGCTTAACACAAGTCATGCATTAACTGCAAATAATGTAACAGAGCCTTTGTTATCCTGTAGCCACATTATTCAACTGCAACCATGACAGAGGCTATAGATGATGTCTCATGGCTTGAGGCTTATTTCATTTGCCCGTGGCTTATTTCATTTGCCCGTGGCTGCTCATGTGAGAACACTGTTACACCTAGACTTCAAATGGCCTTTTGCCTGATGGTATCCAGTAACTCAGTAAGAGGCTCTGACTTTTACCTTTTCTCCACTCATATTCCGCTCATCTGAAATAATACCTTGGTCCTGACCTTCCAGATAAGGATACAGAGTTATTAAAACACATATTCTCCTGCACTGATGAGAAGAGGCAAAATACCTTGATTTAATCATACTGACTCTTAAAATTAAAAAATTAAGAAAATAACTATATCATGTCTTCCTGACCTTACAAATTACTTACCAAATTTTTAGGAGCCAAGAATTACACGGCACTTGCCTAAGACATACCTCAGAAAGTGTTTAAATCAGTTTACACATAGAAGATGACAAAGTGTCCCTTGAGTCCCTGTGGTCTATCACAGATGAAGCAAACACTGCTTGCAGCCAAGTCCTAAGGCAATTTGTAATGGTGGTCCCAGCAACACCCACTTGCTCCAGTCCTCTTACAGCAGGGATTTTTAATTGCCTACAAAAGCCTACGCAAACAGCCCTGTTGCTGGGGTGCAAAGATACAACGGACACTACAGTGAAGCCTCTCAAACGTCCATAAGTCAAAAGTGGTCATCGCTGATTAGTGTTTCACACAAGTTACACGTACACAGAAAGAGACCAATTTCCTTTCAATGAAGGAAGGTTGTAGGACTACTGCAGGTCTTAGGAGGGTGTGTGTAAGAACAGACCTCTTTTTAAATACTACAAACTGATTTTTGAGACATAGGAAATGAGTCTGATGGGGTCATAAGGGAACCAAGGTATGACCTTCTCAGCAGCTGAAGATGGAGAGCTTAGACTGCACTAAGTCAATGATTATAGGGCTTATTGTAACATCCTCTTAGGCTGTAAAAGAAAAAAAAAAAAAAATCCATGCTGTTGCTTATTTGTACTTCAGTTTGGGGGATTGTGAAGACCTCATTTAACTACATGTACTTGCTGTTGATAAATTTCTGCAGTGGTCTGGCAAGGGGGAAAAAACCAGTTTGTCCAAATGTAGTTCCTCAACATAGTGTCCATCTGCTTTTAGATTACTCTAAAAAAGAGATCCAGGTAGTGACTTCTTTTCTCACAACTCACTTGAATTCAGAAAGGTTACTTTGCATTTCTGTTATCATAATTGACAACTTAATTTGTTGCAGATGTTTTGAAGAAAGTTTAGAAATAGTAAGAGAAAAAATCATTTAAAAAATCAGCTAATGATATAAACTTTCTGAAGAAGGCAACAATCATAAAATTCCTTGCCTTTTAATAGTTTCCTTTTCTGTTTGTCTTCAAAAAACCAATATAGCTCTGACAAATAAAAAGTTAGAAACTGACTGAGGAACCAAAATAAATACTGAAACTATGATGAAAAGTGTATTTTGAGTGGAATTTTCAAAGACATCTCTCTCTGAAGCTGCTGTTGCTGCTGCCACAATTCTAATACTGCTCTGTGCTAACATGGCAGAAAATATCATGGATGAGAAGGTACAGCCAGTTTATCCTATTCTAAGGATTCATTAAAATGCCAAAAGGAGAACACATATAGAGAAAAGTTCCTATCCACTTCTAGTTATTCCAGGAGGATTGTTTTCTAGTTTGGTCAGAACAACTGCTGAGGATCATCCTTCTGTCAAGATCCAAACCCAAATGACAAAGACAATGAAATCCACAGACAGGTAATCCATCTTACTCAGCTCCCTATCCAACTCCTTGCATGCCACTCTTACTTGCTGCAGTGTCAGCTTGGAGCAGTCTGGAATTTGCATGAAATTACAGGTGGGTTGCTGGAGTTGCTTTAGTTATAACAATCTTTCCTTAAGTAACAATTACGGAGCAGAAGTGTTACGTGAATTCTTAAATGATGGTTAAGTAACTATAAAAGACCCCATATTCAAACTTTCTAAATTCAGATCAAAACTAGTAAGAGCTTTAAGTCCCAAGCTTGAATCACTACTTGTTTAGAATAAACAACCTATTTTAATGATAAAAACTAAATCAGTTTTAAACTGAGTTTAAATCAAATTCAAAATATAAAAAAATGTGGCAATTAAGAAATCAACCCATATTCAGTTTTGGAAGCTTGAATTTCTTTCCCAAAAGATGACACACACATGGGGGGCAAAAAAAAAAAAAAAAAATTACAAATTTCTAGCTTCTACATTTTAGATCAAATCCAGAAGAAGAAACAAAGAATAAGTACAGTGTTCATACATCCATTTCCCTCAGACTCATTCCTTATCATAATGTTGTAGTCATTACTAAGCTTTTAACAAGTATGCTGAGGGACGTTTCAGTCTGTTCTGTGAGCTCAGAATTATCCCTGAGGCTGAACTTCTATCCTGAGGTTATCCCTGAAACTGTTCATTCAGTCTTGTAACTAGGCCTACGGAGCAAGGCTGTACCTCTGAATAGTGGACTAAAGCCAGAATACCTAGTTTCACTCTGACACCCTGAAGTCCTAACGGGACGCTGAAATGTATGACAACTAGACATTGCTAGTTACTTGTCTCCCACTGACCTATGTTCCTGGCATTACACTGGGCCCTAGCCCAACTGACAATTATTTTCAATATCGTATCCATACAGTCATTCTGGACCATTATTCCCAAAGTTCTTATGTCTTAAAATATTTTAAAAACATTTTTCTGCAACAAAGACATCTTTTTTTTTTCTGCCAAAGTTGAATAAGGCTAACTGCTTCAGAAGTTCCATTTTCCTTCTAAAAAAACCCAAACCTAGAACATTTAGCTAAAATGGATGATTTACCAAATTTTCTGTCTGTACTTTGCAGCTCTGTTGAAAAAACAAGATTATCTTTTAAGATAAATTTTGCTCTTATTCAAGAACAGTCTCATGTTATTTCAATATCTATTCATTTCTGTTTCCCAGTAGTACAGAAATACATGAAAATGAAAAATATAATAAATAGGCAGTCTGGGAAATTTATTCATACTCAGAAAATGTCTTGGAATGGCTTCCAGTCAAATTATACACAGGGATGCAAATAGGATGGATTGTGGGAATTCTTTTATCCTAAACAATTTCTCTTTACTTATTTATCTGTGGTTCAGCTACTTCACCGATAAGCAAATTGACCTGCAAATCTCTTTCTGCCTGCATTAATCATATTATAGGTTTGAAGCACCCCTTCATAGTGCAAAGGAATCACAATTTATCATTCAGGACCAAGACAGTGAAATGAGTATGTTAGCTTTACTTCTTTCATTTACATACATTGAAATCAATTTACACACATTGCCCACTCATCACTGTACAATACTGGAGAAAAGCAACTCTTATCCTTCCAGATTAAGAGAATTTTTTCCCTATATTCAGACATGATTTACAAATTTAAAACTACTTTCTTTGAATAGCCTTCCTGAAACATGAGTTCAAGGAACTACGGGATTCTCTTCTAAATGCTAAAAAACAACAACAACAAACAACACCCACCCCCCCCCACCGCAAGCTTCCTGAAAAAGGCAAGAGGAGGAAGCGTTTACCAGCATCTTCAGAATAACTTCAAAATTTCATACTGTGAAAAACCGCAGTCATGAACACAAGCCAACTAAGCAACGTTTCTCTTTTTTGTACAAGTCAGGGAAAGTGAAGCTGCCTTCTCCTAATGCTCTAAATCACTGACTATCTTATTGTAAATATATAGTTATTACTTTTAGAAAGGAACATTTTAAAGTATTTAATATAATAGTAATAACATTTGAGGGGAAAATGTTTCATTAGTAAAGACATAAGTAGGATCTATGAGGAAAACACGTGGCCTAAACATATGCCTAGAAATTCTAGCCATATAATAAAACAGAAGGTGATACTCAACAGGCACCCATGGATCCATTGAGCCCATGGATCATTAAGCACATGTGAAGGTTCCTATAGCACTGGGGTGGTTGCAGTCCTGTCAGGATCTCACACTTAGTGTCACCCGTTTGAAGATCACATGAATGATGGCAGTGTAAACGCTTACAGAATAGGTACACTGAAGGAGCCTGATATAAATGAAACAAGCTGATAAGTGTGCATCATGGGGTGCTTTCTTCCATGGCTCACTCATCTTGCCCACGAAATTGTCCTTATAAATGCCCTACCATAGGAGTGAAAGCTTTGGTGGTGCAACTTGAAGTTTACTGAAGTCTATGGAGTTGCTTAACGCTCAGAAATTTTTCTACGCGACAATACATACTTAAATATAGATTTTACTTAGAGTACTTACCCACTTTTTGAAAATCATTATTATTGTATTTATATATAGTGGCTGTGGAGAATGAGTCACCTGGATCATTCAAAATTCTGAGCATTTTATTGATGGGACTGAAAATTTTACATAGCTACTGTCTACCTTATGGTCAGTATTAATTTTTTAATTACAGTTTCAACAATAAGGGGTAAGAACTTCAATATAAGAAAAAGTAGAAAATGCGGTGTCATATTGAGTGCAGATAACACAGTATCTCACAATGCAGTTTAGGACCCCGAATTTCTTCTTTGCAGCTTTGTAACTTTTCATATACTTATGTAAAATCAGTAACACTAATATAAACATAGTCTCAATGTGTACCCAACTGTCTTTATTCAAATCTATTCTTGTAGGTCTGATTATAGACATACAAAATCATTACATAGAAATACATGCTATATATTATATGCATTAATGCTAAGTTTCATTCTTTGGGACTAACAAATCAGGGAAGAAAAACTTACCATTCTTCTTATAGAACATGATTTCTCCTTTGAATTCTACCTTTTCCTCCAACGATTCCTCAATTTGAAGAATCATCTGCTCATTTGTCTCAGCACCAAGTAAAAATTTACAGCTGCAGCTCTTCTGCATGACTTCAGTTCGTGCAAATCCAGCAAGCTCACAGAAGCCATCTGAGCAGTAAACAATAGGGAATCCCTTAGCCACCTGAGCATTTGCAAGGATGAAGTTACTATCTGTAGAAGAACACAAAAGTAAAACATGAATTACAGTCTAAATTCTACATCATTTGACATAACACTTCCTTTAGCTTCACAGGAAGGCACAACTGGACATACATTTAAAAGCAAAGTCCCAACTGCCTGCAAACAAGAATGCAACTTCTGTTTTTAAACCATTAGTCTGAAATGAAATCAAGTCTAACAGTCCACAGAGCACCTTCATACGATGGTTCCTCATGGCTATGTACAGCTTGCCTCATTGCATCCTCAAGCAATAATTTATGATAACTGCCTCCGAGGTGGGTGTTAGCACATTAAAACAACCACTTGACCAAAGACTGGTGACAAAAGTGGAAGCTTTGGAGAAATTTCAAAGGTGTTATATTATGCTGCTACTCGGACTACTCTGCGGTCTGAACAGACACAGCTATATCTTAAAAAAAGCTAATCCCTCTATGTTTTCAATAAGCTAAACTTGACCTTTATCAACATTCAAACTAATTTCTTTTATATAATTTTGCAAGGGAATCCTTAAAATTAGAGTTGAGGGAATTCCAGGGCTACATGGAATTGTTTGTCCTTTGTCTTCTCTTTTTTTTTTTTTTTTTTGTGAGGGAAAAAGATTTCATCCAAAAGCATTGTTAGCTGTCTTCCAGAGCCCTACCATACTTCTCCTGTATGAAACAGGCACATCAAAGATTCACCATCCTGTTACACCTTAATGCACTTTATAATTTTTCAGTATATGTAAGATGCAACTATCATGTATGATAAATTCAAGAATAGTATAATGACATGGACATCAATCAACAAAAAGCGATCTTATAATTTGAGTTCAAATCTTTGGCAAACCTTGCAGCCTAACAGCTCATTTCCATCCCTTGCAAAAGTCTCTTTGAAGGTTTTGTGCTTTAGACTCTCATCTTCAGCTTACATCAACAGCTCTAGCACTTTACAGTCTTTTTAAATTAGTATGGAGACCCTTTCTAGATAATGTATGAAGTTCTCATACGGTTTTTTTACCTGTGTTTCCTTATCTTGAAGTGAAAAACAAAGTTTTATGGGAGGAATCTGACTACATTTCACATCGAGGGAGGAAAGATTATTATTTGCCTATTGCTTATTAAGGAATGTTTACCTTACAGCTTGCTGGAGGGAGCTTAGGAGCAGTCTAGTCCCAAGACAGATACCTCTAATTTTTCAGAATTATGTGCATGTGGATTCATGTGTATGTATTAAGGGAAAATACTATTAACTAACCCAGAATCCCTTGATAAGTATTCATAAATTTAAAGAGAAAAAATGAACTACTTTAATGGAAAACTCAGGCTGATACACCTAATCCCCATACAGGGATATATTATTAATGAATGGGGAAGGGAGGGACAGAATTCATAAACTAAAATAGAGGGAAAATAGGTCTGTTTCAGCCTTAACTGTCACAGTAGTTCTACATCCATGAAATTCCAACAACTTCAGCTACGTTACTCTTTATTTACCCAAGGGATAAAATACTATGGCTGATACTGCTAAGATTTCAGTGTTTTAAACACAATTCTGAGGTTTATTAAATGATCAATTTGCTCTTAAGACTTTGTTTCAGTTACTCACCTTTTGCTTAAATCTCATTAAAGTCTTTCAATAAATGATTGTTATATAAAACCAGACTTTTCTCATTTACCAAATAATGTGATTTAAAAATGCATTCTGGTTCAGTGCAGTGCTTGACTTAGTCTGTCATTTTTATTTGCCTAACTAGGGAATAAGTATCACTACTCCTATCATGCACTGACATGCTGCTCCCCCTGTCAACACAAAACTTAATCCCCACACTGCCAAAAGAATTAAAAACATATGCTTGCACTGCAGTTTAATGACGGCGTTACAGTGTAAGACCTGCAGATCACACATCCCAAATGCGTCTGTAGCTATCAAATTAATTTACCCCTGGGTTTCTTATTGTTTAAGATATAATTATGTGATGCAAAGACTTTTTTTTAAAATTCTAATTGTTGTGAATTGCATGAAGCAGAATATGGAACACCAAAAGGACAGGAAGGCTAGGGAGGATGATCTCGGAGTGCAGGAGTATCTGAATATCATTATGAACAGGAATACACTGGAGCTTATCAACCGTATAATGATTTTATGAAAAATTTAAGATGGCCAAACTCTGCTGTCATTTACATCAAGACAAACCCAGAATACTTTCAGTTACTTCAACATGCATAGCAGAAAACCATTTACTTCTAAAAGCCCAAACCAGTGCCAGCTAGAATAAGAGTCAATCTTTCTGTTAACATCAGCGGATGTCTGATAAAGTTTGTAAGCCTAATTTTGTTGAACATTTTAAGTACAACAGTAAAGCATCAGCTTCAGGAAAATACAACTAGAATTATACTTTCTGGTTTTCTGAGCTTGAAGTTCAAATCAAATGATGAAAGATGCACTTGTAATCCCAAACTTGTAGACTAAGGGAAATATTTAATATAATTTATTGAAAAAAATCCTTGTAATATTTAAGGATCAAGCAACATAATTTTTTCCAATAATCATCTGTGTTTCATCAAATTCTTCGGTAATATTTACTAAGTGATAATTAACATTTACTTATTACACAAAGGAAATTTTTTCTTCAAAGATACCTTACAATATTCTGGTTCAAAGTTTATTTACTTCTGTAAATTTATTTTCATAGCTTGGAATCTTTAATATTACTTCCTATGCCTAGTGCATAAGCACCATAAAATATTTTAAAAAAACAAGAACAGAGGGTGAAATTTATATAATTCAGGCTTCAGTGTGACACGAATAACAAATCCAGCATTTAATTCTATGATCTTCAGTGATAGCTAGCTAGATCTTAAAATCCAGAGTAAGAAGAGTGACATTCTATTTAGAATAATTTTTTAGAAATCTATGGACTGGAAGACAGCACTTTTGCTTATCTTTGAACTTACAGTAAGAAAGTTGCAATGAGAGATACAAACCTATTGGTTTGTATATTTTGGTATATGTTTATATGTAGATTGTGACACTTCCATAATAATAAAGATGACATTGAATTCTATATTGCTCTTTCAGCACATCAGCATGAATATTAAGTTATTTTATTCAGATTGGTTGGACTTGATCAAGAGAGAGTACTAGATTACTGATAGGATTTTTTTTTTTTTTTTTGGCAAGAAAATACGTCCAAGCTAAATTCAAGATCTATTGAGAATGATGCAACCTTGAGCCTTTTGGACTGTTTAGGAGTACAGGGCATGTGCATCAACAGAGTAAAATTGCTGCAAAAATGCATACACCCTGAAAGAACAGATTTTGACAAAACCATGAGTAGCACTCGTCAGCTCAGAAACTGTTAAGTGCTGTAAGTGTGCAAGATAAATAAAAATATTCAAGTTGTGTATTTGTGTATTAGCTTTGGATAAAAATACTTGGTTATATGTTCAAGCCTGCATGTAATGTCTAAAGGATGATATAAAAGTGATTCTGTTAAAGATGTATCCAATAACATTCACTAAGTTTTCCTTTAGCAGCAAGTCAACAGAGGTGGATGAATATGACAGAGGTATTCCACAAATATTCAGCACAATTTAAAAGCACATTTGTTTCAACTATGCTTCTTTTCCTTTATGTTCATTTTCTGTGAAGATCAAATGACTTTTTCACACGAAAGTTCAAAGGAAGAATATTAGGAGCTTGCATACCTGCATTTGTTTTGGAAGCAGGACATATTGGAGTGGATAGGACATTGATCAACAGAAGACTTGCATGGTTTCCAGAAACCTCTGCCAGACACATAGCATAAACTCGGAGACAAGTAAACAAGCTGAACCAGAACCACGCTAGCTACACCTTCAATCACAGGCTTACACAACGTTGCCCTGTTTCAGTGACCCTGATACCCAAAAATTATGATCTAAAAAACAGAACAAATTTGTATCACATGCCATCTGATACAGAGAGACAGGTTCGTTAAACATCCCATGACAGAGTTTTAGAATTGAGATAATTAAAGGCAAAGGCTATTATGCAATTCTCTGCTTCATAATTAATGCACACAATTTATCTGACTGTTTGTAATAAGACCATGTTACAATTAAACTCAGCACTCCCTTGATATATCTTACTGTCATCTTATTTAGGAAAAAATGACAAAAGGGTTTTTGCTTTAATACTGTAGTTATGTCTGCTATAAATCTCATTGTTGTGCTTCCCCAGTTCTTGTAACGGTTCTTTTCAATCAAAGTCCAGATGGTTTCTGCAAGTCTTCATCTTTATCAGTGAAGAGAACATCTATCTGAATTTTTGTGCAACTGAGCACAGCCAACCACCATTCTAATTTTAAATATTAAATTACATATGAATTAAAAAGAAAGAAAAACCCCCCTACAAAATAAAAAAAAAAATCCCTAGCAATTAATGAAGCTGCATTAATTAAGCAGTGACTCACATAGTTACTCTATCGAATGGAGAGCAGTCCATAATTCTTCCGGATTTACTACATTTAGGTTTGATTCCACAGTTCCTACACAGGCAACTTGACAAGAGAAGTCTCATGCCAGGTTCACGCAAATCATTGTTACAGAGAACCTGATCACATTAACAGTTAAAATTACCTAACTGAACAATTAACATAGCACATGAAAACATTTAGTTTTATATCAGCACATTTAGATGCAAGTGAGTTTAAGCTCATTTACTAACTGCTTTCCTTTGAAACTGATTGAGACCAAAATTATTTTATAATGCATACACTTCCAAATATTAAAGTTCCTCTTTAAAATCTCAGTACAGTTAACTGAGTCACTAATGTGAGGTTAAGATGTATCTAGATGAGTCAGAAAGAAAGTTGATTATACTGGTATCTCTTTCCACTTTTCACCAAAAAAATATTGTGTATTCCAGTGAATTTACAGTAGTACAATAAAAGGTAGAACTATTGCATAGTAAACTACAAGTATGGGCAGATGAACAAAGGACTCATCACTGTAAGCTGTATAATTGATTTAATTGGCCAAGTCATTTCAAATAAAGGCTTTCATTACAAGGAAATGTATTAATAAAATTGGGTAACAGTTACAAATTCAGAGTACGAAACAGTCCTTGAAGTACGTAGCTCTATGGACTCAACTCAAGGGTGAGCCACCATAGCTCCCACTTAACCTGCATTGCCAAAATGAAATCCCATTATGTAGAAAAGTTCTGAATCCAGCAGCTAAGAAATCAGCTTTTCACTTTGCATTTACAGTAATATTTAGCCTGACAGTGAAAATGCTTTACTCTATACAATATTTATAGTTACAAAAAGAGTTAATCTGTAATGCAGTTCAGGGTAGAGACATCCAAGCAAAACTTGGGCATCTGGATGCTAAATCATCTCCTAGTCTTATTGATAAACACGATAATAAGCCATTTAAGAGACTCAGTGTTTAATGATCTCGAACCCAGCCTTCAGTGCCGTTAGTGCATCAGGTCAATACTAGAATAATGACTACAACTTTCTTCATGACCAATCAAAGTACCTATTCCTAGAACAAAGCAGACCAAAAAGCCAGACAGTATCAGAGGGAAATAAAATAAAAAACAAAACCAAAAATAACCCTCATGGTGGAATGGGCTCCTGGGATCCTAGAGAGGAAAAAAAAAAAAAGAAAAAAGAAAAAAGAAATTTGCTTCTCCATTAGAAATCTCTATATATGTTCCTATTCCTTTTCTAATCCCAGTCTCATTTGCATATACCTGAACTCCAAAGTATAAGGACTGAAAAGGACTTTGTTCAAACAGTAGCAACACTGTTAGTGCTCATTTATCGTCGCAGAACACCTTTCAAATAAACAATCAGTGCAATTGTAATGGATGAACGATAGTAAAGGAGAGGAACTTTTAGCAGAGATGGCTTTGAAGTTCTTCAAAAACTCCACTAGCAGAAACAGACATCTACATCTTTTCCTTAGAAGGAAATATTAACTAGTCTGACATATGTCTTTTTACTTTTTTCTTGATATTTACTGGAATTACAAATTCACATTACACGTATATTATGTGCAACAACAATTTAAATCCAATAGATGAAGTTGAATCAAGGTTGCAATGAAATATTTTTTTTCCCAACCTTAAACTGTGTTGATTTTGACAAAATTTATTTTTTCAGTAAAAAACTATCACATTCTATTTGACCAGCTTTATTTGTATTATTGATTGTGCAGTGACTGCCAGCACACAATGCTGACGTAACTAAGAAAGCTATATTGCAGTTGTCAAATATTCATGCTAGTGTGCAGTTTTATATGCATTAAAATGCTGCAAGTGAAACAGCATTTGCTGATGGAAAAGAGAGACAAAAGAAGACATTAGCAGTGAAGAGACCCTGCAACTCATGAGTCGCCAGCACGTTGTAACAACGCGCGGTGACATCCAGAAGTTTCTCAATGGGAATTGAAGGTGCTTGTTTATCTGGCAGAACTGAACCCTGACAAGGGAGCTCAGCTGCTGTTCGGTGTTTTCTGTAGGTGCCCACTGGAGAGCAGAGCGCACAGATTCCTGCCTCCAAAGGCAGTATGTTTTGCAATTTCTCCAGTAAAATACATGGAAATTTTAAGTTCATCCACCAGGCCATTTGTGTAACCCAGCTATACTTAATTTGCTGTTTTCTTCAGACTGTTTTGTTGATTTAAAATTCACCTGGAATGGTAGAAATGGAATTGCTATAAGTCAAACTAACACACTGAGTTCTCATACGTGCAAATCACATAGCCTAATGATTTAAGAGAGTGGGATCATGACTTGGTTTCAAGTGTTCAACTAAGAGAAAGGTTTGCAGATGAACAGTCCTCCTGAATAGAAAGATTTTTGAAGACGAGAGCTGCATTCTTGCCAAACATTTACCAATATGATGTTGTCTATACCTTCCTTTATCACTTGTCTGAAATAGGAATGAAATAAGGAGTTGAAAGCTGGTTTGTTTACAGCTGTTTTAAGCACTATGTCACCTACTCACAATTGGTGCTCAGTTACAGACATACCAGGCTTTCACCATTGCATAGTACTTTGTGGTTTTACTGTCCTACACATGCCTTTACTAAATATCATGCCTGATGAACCAGTTTATAATACTACTGCAGTGGATAGCCCTTAGGATATTTGTCCTCAATGTATGTACTGCTACTGATGTTGCAATGTATCTGAGCAGCCAGATGTTACAGCTGCTGCTGACAGAGCTAGTGGAAGAATACAGGAAATATGCTAATTAGCTGCTATTCCTGCACACCTGAGGGAAAGAACTTAAGCTGGACATTTTGAACCCAGTGTGAAATGCCTTTAAAAGATCATGTTCCTGCTTCTTTGAAATCTAACTCTCTTTTCTTCTTATGAAACTATATTGATTATGGAGTGGTAGCTCAGGGGCTTGGAAAATATCCTGATGCCAACTATCCTGGAAATAAGGAACTGGATTTCTTTACAATGTGATGATTTGGGGTTGAAGAACTATTTACCTACTATTGAGAAAGTTTCATCTTATCACTTGAAATGAGTAGATTCTGTGAAAATTTTTTTCGCCTTTGGAAGTGACCATGGGAAAAAACCGTGGTACAGCAGATTCTATATACAAAAGAAAGCTGTCAGTAAGTACCTAAGGAAAATATTTTCAGCACAGAAATATAAAGGGATCTGAGCTCAAAGAGAGTGGAAAAGCTGCATGGTCCTTCTCCTTGCTTCTACCATGCGAGGCCAGTTGAAGCTGTTTACTGTCCACATGCTGAACACAGAGAACTTTCAGCCACTATTCGCAAAAAGAATGAAGGATAACATATGACACTTGCAGCCCTAGAAGTGGCCATGGAAGAAACTGAGCACAGGCTATGTCCTCTGGATGCTAGAGACTCCAGTGAGGCAGGAGCCATAAACGTACTAATTCTCCTCAGTGGGGCATCTCACGCCACTGTTCCTCACCTGAACAAAACGATCTATCCTCAAAGCAGACCTAGACCCATGTCTGGGTTTAATGTGAAGGCAAAAGGAACAGTAGTCATCCTTTCTCAGCACCATCTGCCTAGTGCAGCACTTGCACTCCACGGAGGGTAATGCAGCATCCTCAGCTTTTCACCCATCACTATCACAGACGCATGTGGTCCTGCACATAACAGCAGCACACAGCTTTTGCATATGATTTTCATTTCCACATGTGAGATACCCAAACAACAATATCTATACCTTTCTCATGTCAAAACTACTGGCTGTTCAAATATCACATGTTACTATTATATTCTCTGAATAAGAAACATTCATTATTTCATACAGGTGCTATACTACCCTGAAGTTGCTACTCAAAGCAGCTCAAAGCTGCTTTTCATATATGCTAGCTCATATACATTGTTTCTGGGCTGTTCGCTTTCACTTTAACCGTCCTCTACGACCCCCATGACAATTTCATGCCAGCTTTTGGTGACTTCTACTGTATTGATTTCTCTCTATAATTATTATACTTCAATATTAAGGTGCCAGGACTCTATGGCTAAAAGTAACCATTTTGAGCCTTTGCAGTTTATATGCTCCTCTCTCAGGCCCTGAAATTAAAGGGTAATCTTGAATTAATTTTAATGGGGAGAAGCAGCAGACTCCCATGTGCCTATTCCAGTGAAATGAGTTCTCTGTAAACTGCAAGAATTTCTGCTTTCTCAGAGAAGCAACACTAATCTAAAACGATGCTGTGGAAAAGAAAGTCTGTTCAAAGAATGTCTTCTGACAAATTGACAGAAATTATGTCAAAAATGGTTTGGAAAATGATGAACAGTGTCCAGGAAATGTCATTTCCGGAAAAGGTAGAGACCGCACTATGGTACCATAACAAAGAATTACACTGTGTATCCCAAACTCACCCTTTCCGAATCAAAATAATTCTAAGAATCTCAATATAGGGCTTGCTGACAGTGTATTCTTGAGCAAGATCTGTAAAAAAACCACATTTTTGGGGTGGAAGAGGATGAGAGGGAGGTTAAGGTGAGAATGTAATTAAGTTACCGTATTCAAAAGAAAACGAACCATCTTGTAGCAGGTTTGCCAGCTGAGAATGATCTTCTGAAAAATCCAGAGGAAAAATGCTGAAAGCTGTGGAAGGGTCAGTGTTGTTGTTGAACAAACAAGCAGAATAACCTTAATGGAAAAGTAAGCAGACATAGGCTATTATTTCTTATAGTGAAGATACTATCGACCTCCTGAATGATTGGTGTAGCTTAGAGCAAGAGCACCTGAGCTTAGATCTACTGATTTATGTAAGATATCCAAATAATCAAGGAAGAAGCTGCTTGGGGAACCTGAAAGACTTGAGGTGAACATTGCCATAAGATGGTCTTCTGAAGAAAAATCCAGATTTTGGCTGAAGAAGTGGATATGTCTGGGAAATTCAAAGCATATGGAATTTCCTTGCAGTAGGGAGTACAGATATAAATACACAGCAAAATTGTCAGGGTTTTGATTACCTTAGAAGAAGAAAAAAATAATTTGGACTAACTATTGTCTCAGTAAAAGAAAATCAGACATAGGAAAAGATTGCTATCAAAAAAATTCCTGAATTCAACCTCAAAGAACTTAAACAGTGGAGATAAGAGAAGAAACATGCCAAAATCATGAAGGGACTGAAGATACTTAGTTACTCAAAACCTAGGCCTTTTTATGTCTGCTTGTTTTGTTTTATTTCTAGTTCTTTTTTAAAGGAAATAAAGATGCTAAGTAGCACAGAAGAACCTTTGGCATTTCTATAGAAAATGTTATTTTCATTCTGCTGTGGAACAAAACCAGTTTCCCTTCCCACCCCTTGCCCCCAAAACACTGCCTGAATAAAACAAAACTTACATCAGAAAGAGACTCACATCAGAACAATAGGCCAGTGTTCAGTAATTAATGCAAGACCCAAACCTCCAACATCCCAGGAAAATGTTATCTATTAACTGTACTGCAGTGAATCAGTCTTATTAGGGAACCAAGTAACTTTTCTGAAAATTTTTTTGGTCAAAACATACAAATTACATTTCAGGTTTTGACTAAATTCCTCTTACTGGTCCAAAATAGTTTCACATAAAAAGAATATGTTGCCACTATACTTGCAAGACAATGTCAACATTACTTTTGTTCCACAGGAATGAAGTATAAAGATGCTGCAATCAAATTTCAGTGTTGTTATGGGAGGTAGTTTGAAGTCTTGCCTTGTTTCTCCAAAGCCCAATCTAAAGAAAGTGATGAAGAATGTCTTGACCAAATGGAAGCAGATGCTTGTATCTGATTGCAAAGTTTTCATGTGAGAGAGAATAATCTTGTTCATTTGGAGAGTTTTGAAATAATTTGCAGAAAGACAGGTATTTACACCACTGATTGGTCCTCTGTCTCATCAAGTAGAAGTGGCACTGAGCAAACATGGAAAAAAATAATAAAAATACACAAACAAAAAAAATTTTAGCACAAACTGGGCAAGGTTCTATAAATTACACTTACTGAAAACACCAAAAGTAGAAGCAAGCTATAAATTACAACATGACTATACTGCCACATTTCCAATGCAACCTGATGCTATAATTTTGGAAATTCATTGCTGTTCTAGATACTGTTTTGAATGTAAAAAATAATTCAGAGAGACTGCAAGTCAGTTGGAGAATTTAACCAGCAGCATCATATACACCAGCAGAAATGTCCATTTCATAACCTTTTGCAATTCAGGTGGCCATGACACCGAAGCAGTGTAAACCTCTCCTTTAGCCAACTAGACCTCAGTATCAGGGTCAGGAGCCTCATCTCCACAGGAATGGTGGGAAGTTACTTCTTCCAAGGAGTTACTCAGAATAAAGACCTATATTTATCATATGGGGAGCATACGGGGACTAAATTCCTTCATGTCTAAGCTAGACTGTACACTCTCTTAAAGCACAGGAACTGGGTAAGATCAGTAAACAAGCCTTGAAAGAATTCGGAAGAACTCTTCCGTATTATGTGTATGCAGAGAGGCTCTAGAAGTTGAGTAAATCCACCTGACCTTGCCCATGTCTTTCCTTCTTGCACATAAAGGGTGAAGAACATCTGTAGGTGAGATACTGTAGAACTAATTTCTTAACTGGAAATTATTCTAAGGAAAGAGAAAAAAGGTACAGCTTTTTGTTAGCGTTTTTGTTGGTTTTCTTTTTATTCTAACAAAATAAGGTGCATGAAGTAGGAGTCTGACCTCATGGATTGTACTGTGGCGTAGGTAAATCACTCCATTTCAGACCTCCCCATATATGTAAATATGAGTAAAAAGAATCATTACACATATTGTGCACAACAGCATAAATTAACTTTCTTAAGTTACAATAGCAATAATGACAAATCTGAAAGACTTCAGTGAAAACTTCACAAAATCTGCAATTGCTGGTTAAAAATAACAAAGAAAAAGTGTGTAACCTGGCCTGTTAAAACAAATACTCTCACACAAGCAGAGAAAACATATGATTTAGTGGATTTGCATCGGACATAGTAATAAATGTTGTGCGGTGGCTTAGGTACCATAGTGCCTTAGTCTTAGTAATGCTATGGGACTGCTCCTTGCAGCCCCATAACGTTTACCTGCACTGTTGAGGCAGTGTTTTCAGAGCCTCTGTAGTATTATTTTTCCTTTATTCTTCTCATACTCTTGTTCTTATATTGTTCTCACAGCCTTGCATCCACAAGCCCTAATGGTGATGGGGTCTCCCAGGAAGCACCTATCACTGGTCTAAGAATGACCCCTTCATTCCCCTTGTCTCCTTATCTCGCTTCGTAGATTTTAGTTTATTAGAGAGAACCAAAACACTGTGCACAACCAAGTAGATAATAGTAATTTAAGTATTCAATAAATATTAACCTGTAATGGGTGTACACACAAGCTTAACAAGCAATAAACACACATCACTGCCAGTTAATTTACGTATCCCAATCAGTGCTAATACCATCATTTAACAGGAACTACCAGTGGTGGGGGGTGGCGGGATAGAGAAGGTCCTGATAAAAGTGTATAGCACTAGGGGAAAACAAGATGAAAAATGTTCTTCCTCGCTGCCACTTGCTGCACTGGAGAAATGCCCAGAGCTCTTCTAGGGATCCTGTCACTGCTTCTACCAGCTGGCCACTGGGGAGAGTTTTCCTTTTCCCTTTGCACTCTCTCTCTCTCCCCTTTGTTATTTTACCTTTCTCCTAAATCGGCTTTTCAGAATCAATGTATGCCACCAGCTGTGGGCTGCACTACCAAACTCTGTGTATGTAAGCCTGCCTCAATACCTTTTGTGCAACACACTTCCTACTCATTCCTTACTCTCATCCTCTCTTGCTTATACAGGCTTTCCCAGTCCCTCATGCTTTTTGTGTCACCCAGCAGACCTCATCAACCAACCCAGTAAAGAATGCTCTCTTTTTTTTTTTTAACTTGGGTTAAAGTCCTGCTGGATTAGCAGGCTGAATCCTGCGGTCAGATGAGAGCAGAACTTCAGTGCAAGGGACAGGGGGAGAGCAGCATGGAGGAGGAGGCATAGGATCTCTCCCTTTAGAGATCAGCAGGTGGTAGGTCAGCTTGGATAATTCTTTGTATGGTAAAAAGTGTAATCCACTTTGGGTCAAAGCGGCCTGTAGTAGGGAGCAATTTAGGGAGCAGCTCAAGGACACAATATTCCAGAAAAGGGGCTTCTTTTAACAAACATGTCAGAACCTGAATGCTGCTGAACTGTTTTCTATATTAATATGGACTCCTGTGTGGAAGTCACGTCAGTGGAAAACTGAGCAGCCACAGCAGGAGCCAAAAAGAAAATATGTTTCAGGGAAAAATGAATTTTCTCATCAAGGCAATCATCCAAGCACTAAATAACAAGCCAGAATCTGACACAGTAATAAATTGGGATTCATTCAGAAGAAAGATAAAAGTCTCCCAACCCTTTTTTAGAACACTTCCAGGCTTTATTTTTTTTCTTGTTGTTGTTCTCATTCATAAGACTTTTAAATAGTTTTTAGCCTCAGCTTAGATGGAAAGACCATTCAGAGGGCTGCCCAAGAACTTCTCTTGCTTCAGGAAAAGTTGATCAGCCTTCTCTCTGTCAGGAAAGACAGATAGTCCATTGCCTTAATTTCCCATTCTCTTAACAAAGTCTTGAATATTATGCAGTAAGCAAAACTCAATTCTTTTCACTCCAGGAGACAGAAGAAATGGAGAGACAGAACTCTGAAACTTGATTCTGTGCCCCTTTTTAATTGCTGTTTATTTCATTCCTCACTAGTTGGTGGTGCTGGCATATTTCTGTCAATATGAACTACTTGCACTTTTTTACTCTTATGTTCTAGCACACTTTATGAGCATATATATTTTAAAAAATAGCTCTAAACCACCTAAATCATGAACCAAAATGTAATTTAAGAGACAATAAAGAGGTAGTGAGAGAAAAAACAAAAAAGAAAAAAAGAGGAATTTTGGAAAGACAGTTGCTATCAATATACTTAGCTTTCCATTTCTAGAGGATGCTGTGGGATACAGCTGTCTGCACAGGTCAGGTCATTAACCTCTTTGCTTTGCTTCCTCACTCTACTTCATTAAAGACATTCTAAAGGGAAAATTACATAAAGAGTGTTTTGTAGATATTATTGAAATATTTTTAGTTTCAATACCATTACAAGAGATAATTTTTTTCAATAATATCTTGACGTTTATTTTTCAATATACAGAAATGTTCAGTTGCTTATAATCCTTTCAAATTAATTGGAATACGTCATAAGACTAATTTTAGGATTTTGAAAACTTGTCCAAGAACAGCGATTCCCCATCTTTCCAACCCACCAACTAATCCACTATATGTCAAATGGTTCTTCAGAAGTGGGAAGTACATTAGTTATTTCTCTGGAAGTACTATTAACTAGCTTTTAACTAACATTTAAATTTGCTTTTGAAAATACCTTGTTCATATAACCTGTGCTTCAGAAGGGCATGTCTTCAAAAAAATTAGTCAAATAATAAAACATGCATGAAATGTAACAATTTAAACTGATACATCAAAATTTCAAATAAAAGGATTTTCATTAAGTATTTTTGTGGCTTTATAAAAAAAGAAGCCAAAAGCAACAATGATAAGCTATTTCTTTTTACCATTTCATATGACATAGTCACGAAAATGTAAAACAGCACACAGGGAAAAAATCAATTAAGAAAAAAATAAAGAAAACCGTTTCCCAAAGCTTTTGTTCTTCTCAGGATATAGACTCAATAATGGATTAACCAACATTTTTGCAGCATGCAAGAAAAGTAAATATGCTTGGACTTCTGGAAAGTAATACACTGGTGATATTTCAGGAAAGGATTTTCAGTTTGGCTTTTTCCCCCACAGTTTTCATAAATGAGTAGATTGGTAAAGTGCGAATGGCATTTAGAGGACCAAAATGCCGTAGGCCCTACATTTCCTTCTTCAGAGGCACTGTCGGCAATTTCTTTCATTTAGAGAGGTTGACCAGGTGCTCTGCTTTAAACAACTGAGAAGTTTATTTCTGATCCATTTACCCACTTGTTGTGGCCTCCACTGCCATTGTAGTTCCCAGAACTATCACTATTTCTTTGGGCAGTCTGAATCCCCAGGAAAGGGGCTTTATATTGATTTTTATGGTAGCTGTCTCAAACTGGATTTAGGTAATAGGAACTAATTAGAAAGGAATAGAAATAGCATTTGCCTCAAACTTGAATTAAGCAAGGATCTGAGATTCACATATTCTTGATCTTCAGTCTACTGTACTAAAAGGTTATAAGACAGAAATGTTAGTCACATCGACACCTGCCTTCGCAGCATTTAACAACTAATCTTCCTGAACAATTTTCACTTCCATTTAGGCTTTCCTAGGAAAGAATGAGTAGCCTTTTTCAGAGTTTGGGCTCCTTGATCTTACCCCAATCTTCAAGAGATACGACAAAAACGTAATCTGCTATCAGCTATATGCTCACAGTAGAAAACTGAATAACCTAGCAATCATCTGTACAAATTTCAGCTTCCACGAGAGATGAAGGAAACTATACAGCGTACATTTAATATCTTATTTTGTAAAGAGAAGCAACCTTAAGGATTTCACTTACAAATATATTCCTATATGATGTCACCATGTTTTCGATTAAAATCGAGTAATGTTCACATTTTTCAATACATTTGGTATGCAATAATTTGAATGTTTAACTTCTGTTAATTAGTTGTTGCTCTGTTTCTTACTAACATGCCAGACACTTTCAGGCACTGCTCTTAGTTATGCTGTTTCACACTTCAAGAAGTGGGAGCTGATGTTAATTGAGCCAGTCCTATTCAGCTGGTAAAACTAATCACTAAGTCTTACTTCTCTTTCTGTAACTGAAACCAAATTAGAAGAGGCAAATGACCCTTTTTTTTTTTTTTTCATTTCCAAACCCAGTATGATTTGTTTCTAAAAAAAACTTAAAAAAAAAAAAAAAATCAGTATCTGGCCAAACACGTTGTTACATGGGCATGTATGTGAGATTCGTACTGAACATGAAAAAACATTTCTGTAACTGAGATATTTCATTTCCTAAAGAATTTTCTCTGTGCAAAATGACAAGTAAACAGAGAATACATTCATAACAAGATTAATACGCAATCTATAAAACATTTCAAGAATATTATAATTTACAAGAAGCCTGTTTCTCAGCCATGAGACAGATGTGTCCCATTGATGTCCCGCTGCGTTCAGCGCCCCATGTCGCAGAACACAGAATTACTGATGGTTAACTGACACCGTTAGCAATGTACCACCTGGTGCTTTCACCCAAACAACGTCCAGGCCAGTTTTGTCTTGAAAGCAAGATGAGGTGCATGCATGCTTGCCGCTTTGGATTTGCATTTTCTACATTTGATTTCAAATTTTAGGAATATTTGCAAGGAAAAAGAATCCTAAGTAGGCCTTTCACAAAGGAGTTATAGCAAATCTACTATAGAAGCTCCTTAACTATTAGCTGTGAGAGACTAAAATTTGGGTTTTTTTAATGGGTTTTGCAGCTCCTAGCCACTAACTTCTTAACTGTGGTCCACTATGACAAGAGCATCTTCATAACTCCTTCCCTTATGCCACGGTACTTAAATCCACTTCCTTCTCTACTGCAGTACTCCCTACTCCTTACATACACCCCTCACAATTCCCCCCGTTCCTCCATGTCTTCTTCAGGTCCCTATCTATTTTGGTTTGCTTTCAGTTCTCACATGAAGAGGCAGAGTACATTTTCCTGGCCTGCTGAGGTGGGCGTGCTGGTTGGTTTGCTGGGGGGACAGGACTGGACTGGACACCTTCCACTCAAAAGACACGGGTAAGCCAAGCGGAATTTCTTCTCAGGTGCTGAGAGCCAAACTGCTTGAAATATTTTATATGGCTTCTGGTTGTCTCTTCTGCAGGCCTATTGCACCAACTTGCTACTTCTCCAATCATCCAGCAAGTTCCCAAGTTTATTTTCTGGGGAAGGGTGAGAGGAATTGACAGTGTATAATACAGCACACGTCTTGTTTTCCTGGAACCAGGACAAAAAAGCGTCCTTGCCATGATTATATTGGTTTCAATCCTCCTCTCAGAATTTTGGGATGATGCAATGGTATTACATAATGAAAACAGTGGAAGTGAAAATCTCTAAACAAACTTGATATAGGTTTAGATCTGTATGGAATCAGTAAAAACATTCTGATCCAGGGTATGCATGCATACTTTTTGCTGAAATTGTTAAACTATGCTCAGTCTTTGCTAATTTGAAGGTGTTTGGTTTTGTTCACCACTGTACAGTATTTTTGCACAGTGTAAGTGTCCAGTGTATATACTGTTGTAATTTTACTGGCCAGAAAAGCCCAGATCAGATGTGACTCTCCTCAGAGTATTTGTCCACAAGCAGATACTTATTTTTCATATTGTAAACCATTTCAGTCACTGGGCTTTTTAGGGTGACTTTTTTTTTTTTTTTTAAGTTAAAAAGATGTGATTTGTGAACCTAATTCTTCCTTTGGGATGCTAATCTGCTCAAAATTAAATGCTGCTGTTAATGGTTCAAAGATAGCACATCCATAGCTAGAAAGCAATAGCTAAAATAGAAACTCTCAAGCTTGCTATTGATTGGAGGTGTAAATCTGGTTACATTCCTTCATAGGATTCATGCAGGAGCAGTGAGAGCACTGGTGCTGAAGTACCCCTTTGTTCCCATTATTTTTTTTTCCCCCTCCCCCCTTTTTTTTGTTTTTTACTTTGATTTCAAACTGCTGCAAAAGTTGTCTCTAGATCCATCATCTCATATTGCTTCTCACAATGTACATTAGAAAAGGTTATTCTTGCGAGTATGATATTAGCAACCTAGGATTAAACTTTACACTTTCGCTTCCCACAATTATTTTCCATGTAACAGATGCTGAGTCTGTCTGAAAATCTTCAGTAGAATGGATCCTAATAAAATCTTGTTCAAGTGCAACCTGTTTGGCCTTTCATGATGTTTCTTTGGAGATCGCAAGCATGCACACCAAAATCGTGATATAAAAAAGAGAACAAAGCTCTGCTATTATTACTCAAATATACTTTACTACTTAATGTAAAGGTAAGAAGCAAAGCGGG
>NW_009233657.1:0-3805 GCF_000690835.1 Fulmarus glacialis | reverse complement strand
AAAAGGGAAGAGGGAGGGGGGGGGTGGGGGGGGGGGGGCACGGAACCAAACCAAAACACTTTCGTGATATGCATCATCATTTCATCTCCTTGATTCCCTAAAGAAACAACTTCATAATGAGAAGGAATGAATGCCATTTTAATCAATATATGTTTTTTCCATTTTCAAAAATGGGTTTATCATCTTCATCCCTAGATACATGTATTTAAAGTCTCATTTTCCATGCTCTCAGTTACTCTGGTACATCTCCAGGGCAACCCATTTGACAGTAATAAATTTATCTTACTCTAGAAGTGATGGAAATCTGGAAACTTAGATTAAGCTTCAGTACTTTTGAAAAGTATTTCAGTTGAATCCAGCACTTTTTTCCCTTGGCAGCTGGCAAATTAGATTCCGATTTCAATTATTCATTTGCATCTCATAGAAAATATTTTCTGTGCAGATTCAAGGAGAGACAATAATTTTAGCATTACAATCTAGCAATTAACCAATTTTATTAAATTATAATATTATTATCAAACAGAAACAGTGAAACAGTAACTAAGGCAATAATCATTTTAGGTTGCTGTTAATTTTAGTGTCAATAAATAGAATTTGTTTCTAAACTTTCACATTCTCTCTTTTATAAAGTGTTTTATTCCATTTTAGAACAGATGTTACACTATTTATTCCCTTACTATTTTTGGTTTGTTGTTGTTTCATTTTTTAAATTCCTTCTCCCTGCAAAACAATTTTGCCAAACAACATTCAGCTGTCAATCTGAAAGTATATGACAAGCTTAAAACATGCGTTAATAGGTTTGTCATCTGTGTCTGTTTAAGTGAGAAAGTACAACAGTGTTAAACGGACAAACTGCTTGGTAAATTAATAAACTTTGAACATTTATAAACTCTAAAAGAAAAGCAACACCAGTGGCATCTCTAAAAGTGCATTAACAGACTGTTCAAAAGATTTTTCATTGAAAAGACATTTCAAACAGATAACAGATTTTTGCAACTTTTGCCATTTAATTTATAATACAATTTTTCTAATTGCTAAGATGTTGAGCATTACCTAAAGTTTAGATTGGAGTGTTTGTGTCTTTTGAGATCTCCCCTGCAATTGCATGCTCAGTAATAACACTCTTGGTTCAATTTCTTAAAAAGTCCAATTTTTTTCTCTCCAACTGTAACTAAATCTACATTTTCCCTAACACCAGACCAGAAGTTATTCAACTGCTTCACTCTTATAGGTGTCAAACCTCTGCAATATTGCATCTATCTGAAATCACTAACAGCAGAAAAAATAGAGAGACTTTGGAGAGCAAGGCCATATCCTTCATTACTACTAATGCAATATTTTTACAAGAAAAGAGGTAGCAGGACTTTTGATGGGTTTTGTCAAGTGACCTGTGTCTGGATGAAACTGTGCTGTCTGAGCTGACTCTGCTCCAGCATACAACGTCTGCTGGATGAGACTGGTTGTTTAATACTCTATCCACAGGCCTGATTATTAAAGATTATTTTGCAGTTTTAACAGCTGTTCTTTCACCAGAAGTTAAGTAAAATAGAACTGAAGTAAACAGAAAATTCAAAACTAATCAAAACACAGAAACAATTATAATAGATTTGTGCTTGAGAATCAGTGCTCAGACTGAATTACATCAAAATGGGTTTCAGTCTTCCCACATAAATCACTAGATTCCTCTGGATTATTATATTGGGGGTGGGGGGAATGGGGGTGTCATTTAGATTTTTTTTTGCTTTGGGAGTTGGATTTTTTTATCCCACATGGGATAGACTGATACTTCTTCCCCTCTTATGTTTACTTTACTTTTCTGATTTCTAGTATCTCCCCTTCATTCCCCACTTCCTCCCTAATTTTTCTCATTTATTTTTTCTGATTACTTTCTTCAGCTCCATACTGCTAACTCAAGCCATTTTCCATTCCCATCTTGCCTCCCAGTCAGAAGAATACTGAACAAGGATGCAAAGGCACTGCCTGCAACTGAGCTGAAAACCGGAAGATAAAGACTGTTTGTGGGCTATAGTTGAGCTTGGAAATTAATTGTTTGTGACCTATTCCTGCAGCCAGTTATCTTGAGAATTACAACAGTTTCAGAGAGCGAAGGATAAATAACCTTCCTGGCAGCCAACAGTTTTATCCACTAATAAAACAACAGTTCCGTGCTATGCGTACAGGACATGAGGCAGCTTTCCTTTTCAATATTTACCCACTCTTCCACCTTGCAAGTAGATTGTCATCTTGAAGAGATTCAACAAGACTGGGGAAAGCTGAACGAAGTTAATAGCTTGCTTTAAGCTACAGGAAATGAGACATTGTGCTCAACCTTAAGATTAAAAAGAATAGGTAGAATACCCTTAACGGAAGATGGGTCAAATAGAAAATGTGTTCTTACATTTCTTCAAGCACATAGACAGAAATAAGTGCTAATTAATCAGTCATTACGTCACTTGCAACAACTACTTACCAATTATTTAAAAATACTTGCCAAGTCAGCTAATAAAACTTGTAGGAATGCATTATCTACATTAAAATGAGTGATATAAGCAGAGTTATCAATAAACTGGCTAAGTCTGATACAGCAGTCCATTTCTGAGTGATCAGACTGCCTGTTATGTATGAAGAGAGGTAGTAGACAGGCAGGATATCCATACTCTAAAACTGACATCTATTTGTTCTGGATTTAATTCTATGAATGAATGAATGAAATTAGAGTTGTTCAGTCAATTAAGTATGCATTTATTACATATCCTACCTTGTCAGTTCCTATTTAAAAGCAATGCTTATGAAGGGGCTGCATTTATTAAGTGTGGTTTGAAAGCAGTCTCTAGATACAGTCTACAATTCAAGCTTATTGCACCATACGAGCATAAACCTGAGTGGCAACAAGAGGCATATGTAAAAGAGTCACAGCAGTGATTGTCAATTATAACTCCAACAGTGAGCAAGATTTAGACAAGATTTAGACTGGAAACTTGCGGACAAAGCCCTGTAACCCCATGGGATGGAGCACCCTGAGAACAGAGAGCCAATTTTGTAAGAAATGCTGGAGTCTGGAAATACAGATTTTGTTCCGCAGGAGCAGCCTCCCCCCTACTCCAAAGCAGAAAGGGAGACTTGCATATATCTTTTTCCTGACTGCCTTCCTCCTTTTTCCCTGATAATCAGAAGCTGAGAAGACAGGACACTCATCTGGCATGCAGGATTTGATCCCAAACAGGTTGTGTCTGTAAGTACCTGAATTATCAGAGTACGTATTCAATTTCTGTCTCTCAGTCTTGTCTGTTCCACGAGAAAGATAATATTCACTGAGTCAGAGAGAGACTGAGCAAATCACAGCCATCAATATCCCAGGCTGTTGTGCATTTTGGGTCTGAGTCACCCCTAACTCTTCTGATATCTCCAGAAATTTTATGTAGAGGCTAATGGACTGACTAAATTGTCTCTGGGAGTTTTCAAAGCCCAGTATTCTTTAAGTCGTTCCATACAAACCTCCCTCTTTCAGCTGGATTTTATTGTTAGTATTGTCCCAATAGTAACACAGTAATTCAGGATGGTAGACATGGGCATTTTTCTTTACTGAGGCCTCAAAACAGAAATTATTCCCTCCAACTTCAATCTCTTCCTGATATTCAGACTTGCTGTAAAATGTTAGCTACATTTAAAAGAAAAATAAAAAGCCCCAAATCTCTTACATCTGTAGCCTAACATTACTCACCTTTTCCTCATTATTTTTGGTTGAATATTTTAATTGGAATGAAACAGGTATCACTTATGTTTCTGTTTTGTTTTGTTTTTTTTT
>NW_009233656.1:22202-49527 GCF_000690835.1 Fulmarus glacialis | reverse complement strand
TCCCCCACCCCCCAGTGAAATCCATTTAACTCCTTCAGTTAAAGCCCTGGGTTACTCCCACCCCCATTTAAAGCACACCAAACTGATTTGTGTCCTGTCTCTGATCAGCCACGCACCTTTGATCTCTCTTGTGATGGCAGATAATTTCTAATAGCTGACACAATGCAGCCCTCTCGTCTGCAAACAATTCTGAGAGACGTGTATTCAATTTTTAGGTTTTTGTTTTCCCCTGACCTTCAAGGTTATATTTTTGGTCTCTGTCAAAGTAGTGAGAGGGTGGAGAACAGGCAGTACAGCTCTTGGTTTCCTTCCATTGTTTGTCCTAATGATAAAAGTGTCCTAACCTTTGGTTTCTGTCTCTTCTTTCCAGTGCCTCAGGTGGAGCAAAATATAAGTTAATTTACCTTTTTATGAGCTCCATCCTCTAAGCAGAGCTTTTCTCATCTTAGGAATGAATACAGAAATTCACTTTGCTCCTCTTTTAAAAAATAAAAATAATTAAATAAAAAAATAACCAAGCAATGTATAATCTGTAACATTTCCAGGGGTAAGAAACAGAACGAGGGCAAGAGTTCTCGAACTCTTGTTCGCAAGAGTGAAAAGGGGCATATTTGTGATACAGCAGTTCTCCCAGCAAAGGCTTCTGCTGCTTTAGGATTCAACAACTTGGTGCCCTCCCTTTTCAGTTGTTAGCTGGTCTTAATTAGAGGAAGAATTACAAATGCTAAACAAAAGTTGGCTTTGTACTTAAAAACCAAATGGATTTTAAAAGTTGGCTGACACTATTACAGCAAATTTAGGTTAAGCAGTCTGGACAAGTACAGAATTTAGTTTAAGGTTTTAGTATCCTTTTGTGCATATTAGAACAATTTTCAGGAGCTTACGTACTAGAAAACCGGGATTGTCACATAAAGATGTAACACATAGCTGAGAGGAAAATGCCCAATTCAAGTTATAGCTTAAACATCATCTTTCTTAGAAATGCCTTTTCTAATCTGTTTATAAAAGAGATTGGTTCTGCCAGATGACTGGGAAGTTGAGGACTGCGGATTTTAAGATTTTTCCAGCATGGGGAACGTATTTCCTTTAGTAGAGACAAACAAGTTGCACTGGAATGTGGTCATGGTCTGTATCAGCAAGTATAGCTTAGCTTAGTTATGTCAAGAAGAATATATACTGTGGTATATCTGAAAAAATGTATGTCATTGAAAATACCTGGCTGATAAATTTCTGTGGTGTTGGGTGAATGTGAAAGTAGGCTTTCTTAGTGGCAAAGTTGTGTTTATTTAAGTATCAACATGATTTTGTATGTTTAAAAAATGATTAAAGGTTCATGACTAAAGTCAGCCTTAAGATAGCAAGAACAGTGTAAAACGGTAGAGGGTTTGATTACAGCAACATGCTGGTTCTTTCTGTAAGTCCTGCCATCTCTGCAGAGTGTACTGCCTGTACCCACAGCCAGTCCTCGCTGGAAGAAGGCGGTTTGAAGGCAACGAGTGACCTCGGGCTGGCTGCCTGCTTTATTGATAACAGAGGATTTTTTTGCGGGGGGGGTGGGGGTGGTTCCTTTTTCACTCGTTTTGGAAGTTGCGTGGAGTAACAAACTTCCGAAGTCTGCGCTGTAGCATTGCACAGAGACTCTTAGCTCGTATGCCAATGAGCGATTGCAAACTGTAGCAGTTAGTGATGGCAGCAGCAGACCTGACTCCCATGTGTTGTTAGTTAGCCATCTACACCTCAGGCAGCTGTAAGCTGCTCGGAATAATTGGACTCACCAGAGGTTTTGATGAAACTGGACCGCAGAAATCATTGGAGGACGCTGCTAAGTGTAGTTTCTTTGCACGAGTGCACAGAAGCAGCGATGGGCTCTCCACCCCCATGACCCCTCCAGCAGGAGTTGGGAAACACTTGCTGGGTTTGGCCCTTGGGCTGTGCGGAGCGGGGCAAAGAGTTAGAAGCACTCGTTCAACAAATTAGCTGTTACATGGGATGAAACAAATCACTGTAGTTGTCTACCTACGTTTTCCCCATCAGCAAAACGAGGATATTGCTATTGCAAAACTTCTGTCAAGTGTGTGATTGAGATCCGCTTTGTAGCATGCATGCTATTTTTGAAGATGAAGTCCTGCTTTATTCATGGTATTGAGAGCCAGTTCTGAAGAGGTGAAATCAAGACTGAAATATGAACATATGTGAGATTGTATCCTAATATATAGGGTAAAACATAGACTGTTACTTGGACATGGTAGCCTTTCTATAGATTGACTTGTTTGTATGCAGTGTGTGACATAGAAATGGTGAAAGATAATAAGCTTCTAAGTACTATAAATGTACTTCGATTAAAGGTGCATAATTTTTGACTCACAGTAGGGAGGGGGTCAGTGAATTAAACTGAAGGGTAGTTGAAGTTTTCTCTGCGTGCGTATGGGGGTTGAAATAAAAATTGGGAACAGTGACCAGCCTTGCAGGTTAATGTTGGAACATTTACTAAAAAAAAAAAAAAAAAAAAAAGTGGGATAGCGAGATAAGGGAAAACCACTTGAAGCATAAAGCATGGTGAAAAGCCATGGAGTTTCTTTAAGATGGTTTTAGTATGTAGCTGAAGTGAAGCTATTGAAAGAGATTTAATTCATTTTCATTACTGTAGGAGCCGAGATGTCTACTAATACAGTGTTTATGTTTGTGGTAATATCTTTCCACCATTGTGTATCTCTATAAACCTTCTGTTTAAAAAACTGACCAAACAAAGCAAAACAGAAAAACCTCTCAACCCTCCCTCCGCATGGCAATAGTGCCGAGCTGTTTGGGCCAGGATACATGTCTCCTGCTGTGTTAGGCTGGTGAAATACAAAACAGAGAGATCTCTTTCTGAAGAGCAAGTTTAGAGATGAATCTGGCAGATTGTTGGCTCCAAGGCAAATTGAGACGATTGGGGAGAAATTTGTTGAAGGCATGGCTCGGGTGAAAGCCTCCTTTCTTACAGTGAGGGTATTTGAGCGAGAGGACTTGGTGATTGCGGCGCTGATGACTTTGCCCTGAAAAAAGATGTCCTCTCAGTCCTCTCACGTAGGCAGTTCTCAGACCATTTACATTCCCCAGGGCCTGGTGTCTCCCAGGGGTTTGGTGGTACAGCTGTGCTGGCACACTTCCTAATGTACTTGTAATAGCAAAAAAACACTTTCTCCAAAGGAAGTTTATTCTGGTTTGACAAGTGAAATGAAATGCAGCAGTAAAAGCATTTTTAGACACTTATACTGGGCTAGAAATACAGATATTTTAACAGGAAAAATAGTTGAAATGTGGAGTCATTTCTACTGAACTGGTTGCGAGCAACCCTTTCTTGTATTTTAGGCAAATGTGCAGACCTATACAGAGTAAGGGCAGTGAATTCAAGAAGTTAGCATTGAATGTTGCGTATGTCTCGGCTCCAGCCTGAAATTAGTCCTTTTGATGTTTGTGCCATACAAACACAGAGGAAGACTCAGCCCCCTGCTAACAAATCTGACACAGAAGGGATAGAGAAGAAACGCTTTCATACTATTAAGTTATCTACTTGGTGGTTTCAAATCTGTGAGGTGGAAGATAAATTTTTAGTGCCATGCGTTAAATAGCTTTTAAATAGGCTTGGAAGAAACTTAAGGGTTAATCTATCCCCAAAACTTCTATGGATATAGTTATATCGGTATAGGTTTGTGATGCCTTTACAGTATTTTATACTTGTAATAGGTCCTTTATATAGATTCAGTTGTCCTGGGAAAATGCTGCAGTTTAGCATAACTCACTTTATGCACTGACCCGATACAAGCAACGTGAGTGCTTTTTGCGTGTTAATGAATGCCTGCCTGAAAAACTTCGGTCAAAATACTTGACATGTCTCATGGAAGCATCTAGATTACTTCAAGATGCATTTTATTGAGAGCATGTGGGAAGAAAGAGTCTTTTAGTGCATCCTCAGTTTTGGAGGGGCCAACAGAGGGACTAGCTAGTGAGGACAAAATTGAGGGGTGGTGTTGACAGTGGACACTGTAGAGGTTGATAAGGTAGAAAAGAGCAGTAAGTGGCTCTCAGTGAAATGGTACCCACTGTGGTGAAAGAGAAACATGGTAAGAATCTGTAATTTACTTGAATAAAGTACAAAAAGTGTTGCTCTTCACCTGATGCAAGATAACTCTCAAAATTAGTTCACTGGAAGTTGAAAGGAAGCCTTGTGGGATGTCCACTCTGGAGGACTGTTGGGGATGGAGAAAACTTTGAAGCTGATTCTAGTGTTTAGGTGATGCAGAAGCTCTTAGTGCAGGTCTTTCCTGTTTGAGCTCAAACCATATGTTGGGGTCTCATCCATTTTATGATTAGAGTTAAGAATGTATAGTCGCAGAAACACATCAGAAAACAGAAACAACCTTCATTCATTTTTTTACTAGTAAAACTTTTAAATATTTTTAGATAACTACATTCTGATGTTACGGTGCAGCTGCTGTGGTTTGTGCTTTAAGTTGTATATTTGTCAAATAAGGAAACAAACCCTGTGCTTGTTTGTTTCTTTTTCTAGTCAGGTGGTCCTCAAGTTCATCTAAGAAAAGATTGAGGGACATCAATGAAAATATGTTGTTGTTCCAAAGAAAATTATTTTGAATTTTGTAAAGAGGCGTAAAATAGCAAAAGATAATATTGCAGTGTTGCATGGTGCCTGTAGCTTTGGAAAAAATCTTCCTGCAGCGTTAAGACTGCCCTAAAATGAACTGGAATGGTGCACTTCTGTAACTCGGATTTCTTACGTCGTCTATAAAGCAGATATACTAAGCTGGGGCTTGTATTAAGCTCACATAATACAAGGGGGGAGCAAAATCTGTAGAAAAAACAACTCTTGTAATTTGTTGTCAGTTCTGCACTAAAATTTTTCACCACAGTGCAGCATTGTAACAATAAATCTCGGTCATCACTGTCTTGGAACTTACCTGTCTGATAAGCAGTACAGTATTTATTTCTGCCTTTATGTAAACACTGTGCTGCAAGTGGTTCATGACAGCACTTTAGTATGGCAAGCTGTGTCATGGGAGGATACTTTAGAAATGCGTAATTTCAAAGCAGCTGACGTTCTTGCATTGAGGATGAAGAAGGTTGTGGCACTTTTCTTAAAGCCAAGAAGCTTCAAGGGGAGGATCAATCTGAATTTGTTAATTATTTAAGTCTCTTTGTGCCTATTAAAAAGGACAAGATTCTGTCAAGCTAGTTGTATTTTCAGCTAAAAAAAGCAGACTTAAATGGGACAAAACAGCTAAGTATAAGAAAATCAAAATACAGCATGAGATGTAGCTAAATTTGGAGTTCTTAACAGCAAGCAGCTGCTTAAGTAATTAAAGTATATAAGGTGCTACTGACCAAAGCAATTAGTATGTAATTTCATTAATGGTATTAGGATTGCAGTAACAATATTTAAGTCTTTCTGTCCAAATCAAGGTTGTGGGCAATTTGTGACACGTACAACATGAGGTTAGAAGCAGTGCAATGTTACGGTATGTTACAGCACCACTGTCTGAGGGGATTTGTAACTGCGCAAGAATATGTCTTAAACTGGCTGTATGTCTTATTAACGCTCCTAATTGGTATACATTGCTTGCAAGTTTACATATACACGCACTTGTAAATTTTTATAAGGTTGTATGTTTGTAAGTTTATATATTAAAAAAGGCTGCTAATTTTTTATTTAGCTTTTGCAATTCAGTTATGAGCTTGCTGCTATTCAACAGCAAAAGAGAATTACTCTTTTTGTGTATGTTTTTGTGGTTTGTCCTTAAGTGGTTGAAAAATCCCGGAGAGCTCAGGCACAGTAAAATATTCCAAGTCCCTCTGAAATCTGGTGCTGCAGATGACGGGTTTCTGAGCTACGAGGTCTGCAACTCAGACTAGTGGATGATGTGCCCAGCAACCACAGTTAGGTAGCTTCTGTCCTCAAGAATAACCATAAATATTCTTCAGAAGATGGCAACAAATTTTGGAGACTAGATAGAAAAAATACGCATCAGAGAGTGAATCTGGAATATACTACAGTCTGAATACAGGTCACCTCCAAGGCTAAGGTAGCATGACTGAAGCATCATTCAGTGGGGTCACTGAAGCAGTGGAAGCTTGCTGCTGGGGCACCAGTGGGCATTGCTACCACGGTGGATAACCTGGAGTTGCTGACCTTGTTAAAAAGCTGTTGAGAGGAGTCCTTCAGAGCGTTAAGGCTTTACAGCGACACTTTTGGCCTACCTTCAGCTCTGTCCTGTTCATGCATTGCCTCTTTCTAGGTCTAAGGCTTTCTAGGTCTATAAATACGTGGGCGTGCTTTTGGTGGAGGAACCAGTCTTCTCTGCTTTTCTGGGCTGTATTTCAGATGTGAAACAGAGCAAGGTGAGCAGGTTGTCTAACCTCTTGCAAACACTGAACCTGTGCCCGCAGGTTTTTGGGGCATTATTCCTTAGAGGAGTGGTGGGGGTGATTTTGGGAGGTGCAGGGCAGGATGTTGGGCCTTGCAAGCTCGTTTGAGCATACTGACAACATCCTTGTCATCTGGGGTGAAGGAAATGGAGATTGCCTCGTAAGAAGTGATGGTCTGTTAACAGAGTACCCTTGGGGGAAAACATCTTCCAGCATTGTTTTGTGGGTGTGCAAGGAGGCGAGCCTAGGTGGGAGCTTCAGGGTCCCTACCCACAGCCTGGTGAAAATCGACCAGGTGGAGAAGAGCAGCAGGCTGGCTTCCCAAAATCACGGGGCACCCTGAGTACCTGAATCGGGAATGCACGCACCTTGTAAAATGGAGTGTGTGGGTCCCGTAAGGAAAACAGGCGTAATTGGCCAGTTGGTTTTGACTCACATCAAGCCGTGATGAATCTTGTGCATAGCACACCTGCGGCTTTTGCTTTTGGGTGAACCCGACCTGACTTATTTTAACTGGCGCAGCTTGCCTGCGGGATGTTAAATGGTGAAGGACTGCATTTTGAGTAGCTGATTTTAAAAAGGAGACTCTATTTGGTGAGTCTAGAAGAAACTTAAGTACATCTCTATTTTTCCTAGGCCTAGATAAAGTTAGGCTGATGTCATTGCTCTTTATTGAAGCTTTGAATGGTAAATTCAGACTACTTTTTCTTTTGTATCATTGCTGGTCTCGGGTGATTGACTGCAATGGTTTGTCTTCCACCCACCCCCCCCAGGGTTTTTTTGTGTTCTTATTTGGTTGTTGTTTTGGGGGTTTTTTTGTTGTGGGTTTTGTTTTTTTTTTTTTTTAAAGGTGGGTTAAGAGGAGCTCTTGGGGTCAGATAGTCATGGCGGAAGGAAGCATTGAGGAGCTCTTATAAATGACTGGTTTCTGCATCGGCGGTGTGGGGTACGGATGCCTTCGGCAGTGGCTCCACACCGCCATTTGGGATGCGACTGCAGCAATATGCTCTGCCATCTGGGCATCCGTGCGGCAGGACTGTGGCGTTCCCTTCTCACGTAGCGGAGGTTCGTGCTTCATTACAACGGATGAAATTAAATGTATGCCCTAAAACGTTGTTCCCTTAGTAGGGCAAAGAAATGTTTTTGGAAAAGCTTATATTGACGTGCTGCTAAGGCAATAAGAGGACATCTGATGGTAGCCGCCTTCATCTACGAAGCAAAGCTAAGGTAGGCAAGCTTGCTTGTTGTTGTTTGTCAAGAGCCAGGTTTGAAAGTCCCAAGTCGGGGGCTCTTAGGAGTGTTTTTTGATGCAGTGTTGCAATTCCAAATAACTCTTCCTCAGTTTAGTGACTTGTAGATAATTTACTGAAATTACAATTGAAGTTAATACTGAACTATTAAAGCAGCTGGTAAAAGAAGCCAAAATTACCCTGGTGTTATTTTACTTTTTCATATGACTTTGGTTCTGTTAACTAAACTCTGACTAGAAGTACCTTAAATATGAAATACTCCTGTTGTCTGCTTTGTAAGTACATGGGTCACAGCTAGGTAACTATTATGTGCTGAAAATGCAATCTTTAATTAACTCAGAGGAATAGCTGATTCATTAATTGCTGTGTGCAACTTTTGGAACTTGTATTACATCCTCTTAAATATGCTTTCTAAGCCAGCAATAAACCTGTTCAAAGCAAATTTTAAAAATCATGGTTTAAAGTTAGTAGAATTAAAGGTTAGCCCCGGTATCAAGTGATGATGTACACACCTAATTTAATAATAATAATGTTTCAGCATCAGCTCTGAGGACCCATCGCTTCCTGAAGAGAAACGCTAACAGACTTCTTGGGTTAATCCAACCACTTTTCACTTCAAAGCTTTATTTAAGTTGTCGCGGCGTGGCTTTGAAATGAAACCCCGATGCAAGAAGCCTGGGGTTTGCTGGCTGCCAGGCAGGGACTTCCCCAAGCAGGCAGGTGATGCTCTTGCCGAGCAGCCGCCGGCACCAGTGCCGGAGCAGGCAGGGCGTTACAGGCTTTGGCTGGAGCGGTGCAGCAGCGCGTTAGGAGGTTTCCCAGAACGGGGGTAAAGCTTGGGCTTTTTTGGCAGGACAGGAGGGACTAAACCGTGCAGTGGTACTTACATTGATTTGTAAGGATTGTTCAACTGGGATTATTCGGCTGGGTATTACGGTGTTTAATCAGGGAGGGAGAACACGGATTCCCTAAAGGAAAGCAATACAGACTTTGACTGTGTTTTTAACTTTGCCTTTAATAGCTTTAGGCTTGTAAGACACGTGTAACTCTTCTCGTCTGTCTGAATTTTTAAATCCTTTTTGAACTCTGACTTGTCTGTTAGTATTGTTTATTTGTGTATATTTGATTTACTCTCTCATTATTATTTTTTTTTTCTCTGACATGGGCAGTAAGAAAAAGGTATCTAAAACTTTAGAGAAGCATTATGAGTAGAAATGTGTATGTAGGAAATGGTAAAACAAATTTTGAAAAATAATAATTTTCATTCATGTAAGCATAAGGAAAACACACAGTATTTTAAAGCTTTTTATTCAGTTTCCTCAGTGTAAAAGTATGTAATCTTAAATATGCAACTAAACCTGACCTTTGCTATGTCAAATTGCAGCTCTCACTGATACAAGATAAAAGCCATTCACCCATAAATATGTCTGTCTAATATAAGATGCAGTCTGCCAAGCATTTACCATGTGGCCAGTGGACAGTATTCCAATTCATCTGCCCATTGCTATCCAACATTGTGCTTGTGAGTTCTGGCTTGGAAGTATCTTAATGGCTCAGTATCTTAACATGGTTTTGCCCATTATCTGGAAAGCTTAAGTGGATTTTCTGTTTGGTTTTGTGTGGGCTGCACAGGCTAGAAGCTGTTCTGCTGCCCAGGTGTTACCCCGAACATGTCCTTTTGAAGGATGAGTGACAGTCTTTCTGTAGTCATCATTTTGGGATGTATTGCCAGAGCTTTCCTTCCTGGTTTTGCTATAGAGGTGATGCACCAAGATTGAGGCATCCAATTAACCTTACCAGGAACATAAGATTTGAACAGAGAATCCCTGGATTGTTCGGTCTGTCTGCGTCTCATGCGTTCACTCATGCTCACTCTCTTTTTCTTTTCTGTTTTTTTCCTGAGTGAAGAAAGAGCCACAATAAGGCTATAGGTGCATGACTATTACTTGCACAATTATGACTTAAGCTTAAGGTTTCCCTCTGTTCGTATCTCCTTTTGGGTTAGGAAAATCAGTTTGGCCTGCTCACCCTGTGGTATACCGAGTCCTTCACCGATGCAACCGCTCCATCCTTCTCGAGAGTTTTTTGAAGATTAGTCTCCTCCGACCCCAGGTTTTGCCTTGGAAGGAATACCCCATTCTGCCCGCTGTGGTGCTGCTTCTCTCCTCAACTAATGTTATTTTCTATCCTCTATGTACCTGAGGCTGTTTGGGTTTGGTTTTTTTTTTTCTATTTTCATAATTGCACCCAAATTAATGCTTTCCTTTTAAGGTCTGTCTTAGCCTTTTTCTTAAACTAATGAACCAGAAGTAGGTGACATGAGAAGAAGGTACAGGGAAACCACTGAACCTAATGTTCATAGAAGAAAGCTGTAGATGTTACCAGTTTCTTGAAAATGGGTCCTCTGACTGGGTTTTGTAATCATCCCAGGAATGACAATTTCCCAGAGGTCTACTTAGCCTCGGATTCTGCTTTAAGTGATCTGTTTACTCAGTATTTACTATGCAGCATTGGTTCTGCAAACAGTGGCCTGCAAAGAGGGATTTGAAGGCTGGCAGTTGCTGGTAATCGCTGTTATCAGGAGCTCCGCCATCAGCGATGGCTGGACAAGGGTGTGTGGTGTGCTCGCCCAACAGGAGCTCGTCAGTCCCACTCTCTGTGCAGTCACACGGCATCACCTGGTGTCCCGTTTGTCTTTGGGTTGAAACTTTGACCTCATGCTTCTTTTAGGAATGTATGGTTTTTTCCCTACTTCTTTTTTGTGTGGTTTTTTTTTTTTTTTTTAAAAAAGCTGCAAATTTCCTACTAGAAAATGGGTGTGGGGAAGATTGAATCCCAACTCTGTGTTCTCTAAACGGGATGTGGGGATCTGGAAAGGGGACTGGCCATAACTTACATACCTTATCTTATCTCTTATAATTGTAATAAAGCTGGTATGTATATGCTTAATCAGCATTCTAGACATTTTAGATGTTTTCCTTAAGTTTCAAACCCCTCTTTCGTAACAATGCCATTAGTGCTTCAACATCTGTGCCTTAGCGTAGAGCGAGGGCTCAGCGGTGGTGGTGGTGGTGGTACCCACGGCCAGCAATCGTCTGTCGAGGTGGCCAACGTCTGTCCACTCCACAAAAGGGCCAACGTGATTCTTTATGGTTCTTGTGTTAGAAATGGGAATATGCACGCTGGGAGGTGCTTCTGAATGTTGTCTGTGAATAATTGCAGCCCCATCAAAGGGCAAAACAGTTAAAATCTTCGTCAGACGTGCTTTACTTTAATTTGTCTCTGGAATTAAACAAACCAACCCCTCCTTATCCATCCCTGCCCCCCCAAATACTTACCTTTCATCATCTTTATGATATCCAGTTGTTAGGTGTGTGAACCGGGCAAGAGCTGAATTTTCATTTTTTAGCTCTCCATTTTTTTTTTCCATCAGAATTCCTGTAACTTGTTTTATGTGATAGACTAGTCCGAGGGTACAACTTTACTCCCTCCTGCTGTAGGGCACCTACAGCCAGTTGCTGCTGTTACTCGTTAACGCTTTGATTTTTTTTTTTTTGACCAGCACCTTTCATGTGTAGCTTATTCCTATAGCTGTTAACTGGCAACATTAATTTTGTTCAATTTAGTTTGTATCTTCTATTTCAAGAAATTTATAAGGTGTGTTTTAAGAACGTTACTGGAGTCCAACCATGAACCTTTAGTAAAGAGGTGTTTATAGACTGAATTCTCTCCAGCACTTGTAACTAACGTGCATACATTTGGTGTTAGCCTTCCCAGCCTTGTTGGCAGAAATGGGAATCCATGCATGTGGGATTTAAAAGTTACTCGGAGAATACTGGAGCAGTTACAAGTTCCCTGTTGACTTCTCTGTGTGGCATTTCAGCGCACTCCAAAGAGCGTAGATGCCTATCTCAATTTCATGCTCTTTTACTGACCAGCATCTCTGCTCCTTGCCCTTCTTTCCACGGCATGGTCCATTTAGCATTCTGGAAGCTGCTCATGCACTGATCAGACATTTTGTAGGCCAGCAACCATAGTTACAGTACAATGTGGAGGATTACACTTAAGCTGATGGACATTAGAAAGTAAAGTAAAGGACTCTTCAGTGCAGAGTCCCAAAGGGGGACTCATAGGGTACGTAAAGTTCTGGAGTTTTGGGGTTCAGGCTTGTAATTTTTAATTCAGACTGTGACCACTCTGGGCTTGGTGATGTCCCTAGGAGACAAAGTTGGGTTTGTGTCTTCTGCCTTCACTTCAAAGGAACAAAAAACCTCCAGCCTTCTAATACTCAACAAAGGCAATCTTTTGATACTTTTGTAATTGGGTCCGGCAGCAGACCTGGAGAACAGTGTGAACACATAGGGTTTGCAAATGTTTTTTGTACTGTCTTTTTGTTTCTTGTGCAAAACTACCGTCTGTATGTAGTTTTTAATAATGTAGGAGGGGAGAGGTTGTATAGAATAGGAGCTGGTATTGGGAGCTGGAGGGTGTCATTCAGCTGCAGCGTCGGTGTAGAGGTCACTGGGGGGGTTTAAAGGACATCGTAAGAAATCTGCTTGGTATCATCCACCTTCTGTTGCATGCGTCTCTCAGAGGTGTAGTATCTGCCAAGTCCTAAATGCATGCAACTGTAGGGGGGCTGTAGGTAACTCTTTCAGCGTACAAGGAAAGCAAGTTCAAATAGGCAGTTGGTGCCTGTGGCATTAGTGGAAGCTGAAACAGGTTAGAAGGGAGGTGAGACATTTGTGTAAACATCGCATATGTAGTTACAAGTTCAGAGGGAGAGGGGAACAGAGGAACGTGAGTGTTATTTAGAGTGGACTTCTTTATGCATTGTTATAACTGTGTGTTGTCAGTGATCATGTATATTCAACAAGTTTTAGTAGTTGGAATTTCTGAAAAATCCTATCAAAACAGCATTTGGATGTGGCACTGGAGGGACATGCTGTAGTGCTCTTGTGCAAAGGATCCCCTTAAAAAGGGGTTATCTTGTAAAAGGAGTTTGTATGCGCATCTCACGCTGGTAATCCTTACCTGGGTGGCTATTTCTGATCATAAAACATGAGATTTCCATGATATCAAAAACCTTGCAGAACATACTTGTATCACCAATATGAATCAGAATAACTCATATGTGGTTTTAGGAGATGAGAAACGGGATGTTGAGGTGGATACCATAACATTTTAAATGTCTTTTTTCCCTTCTAAATTCTGGTTAAGTCCTTCTGTTCATTTTAATGTAAATGTGTTTTCCCTGTATTACCTACAGTTTACATTGTGTTTCAGTGCATCATCAGTGCGGGATGCTAGGGTATATGCAATTCTACGTTCCTTTTCTTTCACTGTTTCCATCTGTGTCTTTAAAGGTTAGTTAATGTGTGCAGGAGGGCCTGCTAACCATGTCAATATCATACTCTACTGATCTAAACCTAAGTGAAATCATCATAAGGTACATCTTAGCTTCTTTGCTTTGTCAAGCAGGATCTTGAACGTGCTGCACTGAAACTCATTTTGGGGAACTTACTGCTGGAGTTAGGCTGTCAAGTAGGAATAGTGATAAAGCAACAGCTGCCTTACTGTAATATCAAACACTTGTTTATATACATGCTGTTAAGCTTCATGTAGTATCAGACTTAATTCCATGGCGACAGAAAAGTGGTACAGCATTTTCATAAATCTGCTGAATTCTTAGTAGCACTCACATCAGTCTTCTCTGTGAACTGGTATGAGGGATGATGCTGGAGAATTAAATTCTGAAATGAACAAACAAGAAGGAAATTATTTATGTATGTATGTGTACAGTTTTTAAATCACAGCTCGCTTACGTCCTGTGATGTTTTTCATAGTATTCCCTATGAACTACAGGCCATGTGTAAAAAGGAAGGGTGTTTTCTGGGCTGCCATTCAGAGACATGAAATGCAACCTGGTCCAAAGCCGGGATCCTCTCCATGTTCAGCTTTTTTTCAGTAAACAGAATTTCTGCAGTGCAGTAAGCCCCTTGGCAGCTGTGGAAATACCTGCTTTCTTCAGGAGGCTGGCACAGATGAAACTGAGCAGGGCTCATTTCAGTTTCAGAATAAGCAGAATCCTGCTTAGTCCTGTTAGCTGAGCTTGACACGTCAATGCCAACAACAACCAAAATAAGTAAAGAAATTGGGATCTAGGGGATAGAGAAGGGCTAGAACCAGAAGGCAGAAGGACAAGTGGGGCATAGTTAAGCACAGATTAAAGTTTGCTCAGGCCTAATTTAGGGGTTATCATCCCTCCTATGGTATGCTCAAAAACGTTCAAATGGTATTCAAAGTGCTTTTGTTTTTATGGAACGTGATAGCTTAGCTCACTAGCTCAGTAGAGGTTTTATAACATAGTTTTCTATTTTTCCTTGAATTGAAATTTTAAATTTTTTCTTGTAATTGAAATAATGATTTACTTTACCAAAAAATACTACTTGTAACATCCAGTGGAGCTGGTTTGTGAACAAAGCCAAAGTTGAACAAATTGTGGGCAAAGAAGCAAAATGAAGTTCAAACAGCTGCCAGTATGTGCACTTTGGTTGTAGTTTGGGAAAGAACATTGCTTGCAGACATACTGAGTATTTTCTTATGGTGTAAGAAGTCTACGAAACTGCCAGTACCCCGTCTACCACCAGAAGTATGTCAGAGCTAGGTTTTGCCAGTTTTTTCCTTTAAAAATTACTTTCAAAAGTGAAAGGCTGCTTACGTGTTTATGCATGGAGGTGATAAGCTAGCCACTATACAGCTCAATTGAGAGAGAAAAAAACAGACCTCGAATATTCACTTTCGTACTCCTTGATCTTATGGCAGAATTCAGTGCACATTAAGGAAAATAGCCTTTAGTATCCCTGGAAGCATATGTCTGCAAGATAGCTGGAGAGCTGGAGGCTCCTCAGCTACCTGCAACTCTGCCTGCTATTACCTACCAGCTCAGTCGCAAAATTTGTGTGCGCATACTTAAGAGTACCAGCATGATGCCATAGTGGCTCAAAGCTCAATGACTTGCAAATTTTGCTGTTAACTGGCAAGCCTCCTTAAAATCAGTTTGTCAGCTTTTTTTTTTTTTCTCTGTGTAGGATGATCTTGATAGAGAGTGGATCTCGCTGGTTGGTAGAGAAAGATAACTTTGAAGGATTTCACTGTATATAAAATTTCATTCGGAATACTATACCTGCAAATGGTTAAAGTGGCTTAGAAATCCCATGGATGACTTGTTTGATTTTTATTTAGTTAAGCTCTGTAGAGAGCCATCACAAGTAACATACTGGATTACTTGGCAGGCTGAGACATCTGCTGGCACTTCCAAGGCTGGCCACAGCAGTGAGGTTTCCTATTGCAGCATGCTGAAATCTCTCCAAAACATAATGGTATTTAGTAGTAAATGCTATTGTGTAGAGATGAAACTGTAGAAATTAAAGATTGCAGGCTTTGTCTTCAAAAAGCTTAAGGATCTGCGCTCCTGCAAAAGTTTTATAGCAAGACTGAGGGCTATTATTAGCAGCGCTGTACCCGCAAAGAGAAGGAGCTGACAGAAGAGTGAAACCAGATTCTGGACTTCAGTGCAACATATTATTAGGAAAACTCTATATGCACCTTGTCAGTGGCTGTCCTGTTGAAAATTGAATTTGGGTGTGTAATTGATATGCTTAAAAGCCTGCTAATGGTAATTCAATGCTTTAAACTATGTACTTGGTTTGCTTAGCATTTTGCATGAAGTGCCTCATTTTATGCATATTAGACTTCGTATTACACCTTTGTGCCTATTTGATTATTCAGGAATAGCTTGAGCTGACTCTTAATCATTCTTCCCATATTACAATCATCTGAAAACTTAATGATCTTGCACACTAATAGCTTTGTCTAAGTTGTTAATAAATTAGCACCCTCGGGGACCAAGCCGTAAGGACTTCCACAGAATGTACGCCTTGACTTTCTTCCCTTTCTGCTTTTCACTCTGCTAAACAATTGCTGTTAGTTGCTGTAATTTACTGCCTGACTCTGTGGCCAGGGTCTGTCTTTTATGTCTCCGTCATCCAACCCCTAAGCTTTTACTTGACGGCCATCTGACACCGTACAGCTCGGTCTTCTGGTACTTTAGATGAATGATAACATTCAAAAGCCTTGTAATTCAGCCTCTCCCTCTTTATACTCCTACTCCTGTGGTTCCCTTGTGATTGCTCAAGTGTTTTCAACATGTCCTTTCCAAATAGGATAAGAATCTGGAGGATGGAATGAAATTTAAATTGCAACTCTGTCTTGAGATCCCTGAAAATAGCTGGAAAATTATTGTAGACTTTGTCCAAGCAAAGCAAAGTCTAGATTATTGAAAATGCATGAACTAGCTGACAGATAAAGAAGATGGTGTAGCCTAGTGAAGGTGAGTCTCAGTAGCAGGGTAGTAGCTGTTAAGTACGGAGACTGAGGGAAAGAACCATAAAGAAATGAAAGGAAGAAACCTGTTTGTGGATTGATTTTTTTTGTTTGTTTGTTTGTTTTTTTAACACATGTTCAAACCTAGAAACCCTATGACTACGTTTTCAGTGAAGGCTAAGTGGCTTTTACTTTAGTAAAGGGCCTACCGACTTTCAGTAAGGAACGTAGTATTTCAAGTCATTAAATAGAGCTCAGACGTAGGTACCTGACCAGCACCTATTTAATTCTGAGCAGATCTTTGGTTTATCCAACACTGAGAACTGGGGTTGTGAGCATCCAAAACAAATGCCCTGTAAATGCTGTGTTCAGATCCCATGATGGTTATTGAGGCATGTGGACAGAAATTGAGTGGTGCTGTTTCAGATTATATCCTCAAGAAAGGTGATATTGGTACAAAATTGTTTATGGTATCTCAAAGAAAGTACTGCAATTGGTCGCAAGCTGAATAGCTGTTCCTGGTGGTTCATTTACCTAGAAAACATGGCAAAAGAATTGGTGTCAGAAAATATTTGCCATGAAAAGCGTATTTTAGCTGCATAGTGGTGTGTAAATGTTTGCTAGCTCTATTGCTTGGCTTTACTTTCAATCTGTGTCATGAAGAGTTTTGCGAGATACAAGATTTGCAGGCAGCAATGGTGTATTTTACCAGGCCAATTAATACAGCTGGAAAATAAGGGCACATTTTTGGATGCACAAAGTTGTGTTTGGTCTGAAGTAGCTGTTCAGGCAGTGGCTGTGCAGTAACCAGAAGCAGATACCGATGTGTGTATTCGTCAGCCAGCGGAACTCCTGATAGGGAGTGATGTAACTTGTGGCTAGGGAGTAATTGCAATACTCTGAAATAGGAGTTCAGAGAGTGGTTAGTGCAAAGGGCTCGCAGAGTTTTGTTGTCTTACAGAGTAATTATGATCGTTAAGCAGGAACGAATGAGCACAAGTTACTTATTTACTGTGAGGTAAGGTGGCATATATAGAAAGGTTGGTGCACTTTTTAGGGACTGATGTTCCTCCAACCACGCGCACCACATCCCTGGTTGATTTACATTGAGCTTTTTAAGGCAGGGGTCTCTCTATCACATTGCAAGAGCAAGGATACAGATCTTTTTATAAAGTCCTTGGAGTGACAGTTAAAAGCTTGCGTTGCCCTTCAAAATACCGTATCACAAAAATATGCAGAAATAGAGGTGGGATTTTTAACAAACTATAATGATCACTTTCTGATGTGTACAGCAGAGGATTGTGTCTTCCACCGATTGGCTTCTGCAACACTGGCGTGTTTTTTTTCTTCTAAATTGTTGGATCTTGCAAAGTGTTTATTGTACTGTTTGACAATCTGAACTTGATATGTTGACAAGCTGAACAGAGGTATTTGTAAGTGATATACTTTTGAAATGTATGTCAGTTTATCAGTAAGTGAAGTGGTGCTTCCATTAGCATTGGCATTATTAAAAATGCCACCAAATTTTGGTTTTATATATATATGTAGTAAATACTACAGTAGAAATATTTCATTCTGTGTCAGTAGCTTTTCACCAAGGAAGACAAAATAAATGTCCATTGCTGGCTGTTATTAGCTGCATTTTTCTGCTCTAGAATAAATAAATGTTTTCCGCAATAAAAATTTGCACTGTAAAAATAGAACTATAAAATTGTGTGATAACTTTACTGAAATTTAGTCTTTGGTCTTTCCAGACTTCTTTTATCTGTGACTTCCAAATGTGTTATGCTGCCTTTATTTTGTCTTTCAGATGATGATGTGGACCTAGAAGCTTTGGTAAATGACATGAATTCCTCATTTGAAAGTTTATACTCTACATGCAGCATGCAGTCGGAAACCACTCCGCTCCTTCAAAATGGTCAGCTCAACCGCAGTCAGTTGCCGACCTCAGGATCTGGTGCACTGCAGCCCGTGTCTCCAAGGCAGAAGGTGCAGCGGTCTCAGCCAGTGCGCATTATGGCAGTCAGGTAGGAACAAGGGACTTGCCTGCTTTTTGTTAAAGTTGTCTTGAACTAGCTTCAAAAGAACTACATTTTAAAATAGGAGATCAACTTCGGTAGGAGCCTAGTAGTGTTAGACTGGTCTTTTGCATAGGAAAAAACGTGTCAGGTAGGTGAAGGACATAAATTTTCCATGTATTTTGTAAAATTCAAAAATGTCACATTTTTGCCCCTTTTTTAATCAGCGTTTGATGTACCTGTAGTAGCAGACGTGTAGAAGCGTATCATTGGTACCAGTTTGCGGAAATTATGTCCATATTTGGATTTATTTCCAAACTGTTCTCTCAGGTATGGTGCCTACTGACAGCTTCTTGGTTTTATAAAACATAAAAGATCATGTAGATAGATGAGGGTGCATGCAGCTAGTTTCAATATTCAGAAAATACCTCTCTTTGTGGAGATTTCCTGAACAGTCCAAGACAAACAAAAAAGGAGCATGTCATAGTTATTTAACTGTTCTTCCTAGAGCACTTTCAGCTCTTTCACTTGAGTGCATTATGTGCGTCATTACAAAAAAAGAAGTGTTTAAGTTTTCTCCCTGTTGTCAGGATGGGGGCTTGAATTCAAGCTTCAAGTGGAATACTCTTGGTGGTGATGGGAGAGTCTATAGGTGATGGTGAGGTTCTTAAAATCTTCTTTTTAGGCAGCAGGAGGAAAGGAGCTCCTGTCAGCACAAGTAAGTAAATTGCCTGAATCAGAGAGATCTGGAGTTTTCCTTTCCTTCTAGTTAACAATGTCTTCTCCAAAAGAAGTGAGAAGTAATAATAATAAAAGAAAAATCCCAGATGTGGAAGGGGTTGCTCCTAATTCTTTACACTGATGTACTTCCTATCGGAATGGTATTCTTAAGACTTGCAGCTTTTCTATATGAATGGGTAGTATGCAGTAACTGCAATACAACCAAGTCAGCTAATGATGCAATATTTTTTACAAGTATTTCATGTTTAACCTTGAATAGGGCTGTACTAGAAAATGCACTCTCTAGAGTACTGTAACTGTCAATGTTTTGTAAACATGTCAATCAAAACACTTAATTTAAACTATTTTTGGCATTTCAAAACTTAGCAACTCTTTTTTGAGAACACTGCCTTTCTGAACTCTGTACTTCCATATGCACAAGAACATTGTGTGTTTATCATTAAAGAAAATAATGGCGAAACTTTTATACAGGGTTATCTAGACCCCTTTCCCATAGAGGGGGATGGCTGCATCTTTTTTGCAGCCAGAACAGAATGGTTGACTGTGGTAATTCTCTTAAGAACACAGTTTTATGCGTGTATCAGTCATGAAGTAAATGATGCACTGCAGCAGTATAGGCAGAGCAGAGTGCAGCATAGTGAATTCTCATTTTAAGAAAACCACACCTTTCTAATTGTGTCGAGTCTGTAGTTCCACTTCTTATAATGGAGGTCAGTCAAAAACTTGCAATACAGATCACTATTACACAGCTGCTGATATGACAGGTCTCCTGGGCTGAAGAAATCTTACACCGTCCTTTACCCTATGCTGTAGGGAAGTGCACACACGGGTAGTACAAAAAAAATCAAGCGGGTCAAGTACTAGTTTGCATGGCTCACTTATGGTTGGAACCTGCTATTTATAGCAAAAACCCAAATCTGTAAGGCTCATTCGTGGAACACCAAGGCAACTAAATTGCAGGATAGAGTTACCTGCGGAGCAGATTTCCCAGTAGTTATTTTATCAGCCCCTGGGTTCTGGTACAGGCAGAGACAGCGAGCGTGCCCAGAGTGGGACACGCTGCCAGAGGCAAACCCAGCAGTTGTCTCCCAGGCAGCTCTGTTAAGAAGGCTCTGCTTGCTGAAGGCATGGGGAAAAAATGAGAGCAAATTGAGTTTTTAATGATTTGCATTTCAAATCCAGGAGTTAGTTGATTGTCCCTGGAAACTTCCATGATTGCCACTAGATGGTGCCTTCTGCAAAGGCGTTGCAGAGCAGCCTGCTGCAGAGTCACGTAGTACATCTTCAATGTTGATGCCCTAGCAATAGGGAAGCCTAAAGCAACCTGTGTGGTCCTGAACAGGCCTTACATCTTTTCAAGCTTTTCTGTGGCAACTGGTAGGCTTTAGTTTTCCTTTTGTTGGTGTGGGCAGGTGTATTATAAACTGGAACTTGAAACTCTGTTGGTCCTACTTAGACTCATGAGTCGTATCTCAGGAGATGCAAACTTGTCTGAACAGTAACCGTACAACTAGCATAAGGTAGGAGGGTGTAATTGCAGTTTATTGCTCAAGCTGAGTCTTTGCATTTCTATTTCTCCAGGAAGTGCCGAGTTGCTTGGAGATGGAATCTGGTATTGTAATGAGGTGACAATATTGGTCTCAGCCTCAGCTTAGAGACAGGGGTACACCTTCGTTTGCAGATCCATGTGGAATTTGGCTCCAAGTGACCGCAGTTGTGTTCTCTTTCACATTGGTTTGGAAGAGCTTAACTGACTTTCTGGCATGCAGAGCGTAAGCTTGTAAGCTAGTGCTTACGACAGCGAGTACAGACAGATATTTCTGTTTATTTTATGTGCAGTTACCTCAGTTACTCACCCAAGTAATCAAGTTATAAGCAACAAAACAAGCATAGATGCCTGACTGGTCATTTTTCAGATGCAATCACCTACTTTGTGCTTGCAGTTTCTGTAACTGTATAGTAGTAGCTTAGAAAAAGAGTGGTTTTGATTCCTTTTCTTTAGTATCATTAGCGTAAATGGTGGGGCAGGAGATCCAGGTCTAGTGATGCCAGTTTGCTCCTCTTAATGCTTAGTGCTTCTGTGTTTATAGGCGTCTTCAAGAAGAAGAACAACAATTCAGAACATCGTCTTTGCCAGCCATCCCAAATCCCTTCCCAGAACTTTGTAGCCCCGCAAGCTCTCCAGTGCTGGCCCCTGGATCTTTACCTCAGAGTCAACCTGCTAGTAAGCATGTGAGTATATATGGGATGAAGCTTTGGGTCATCCATTCATGTTCAAACCAGCAGCGGACTGTTTCATTTTGAAGGCAGAAAGAAAGCTTCAACATAAGTAGAAACACTTCAGGCTTTGTCTACGAGTAGGGCAGCGCTGGCCGAGAGAGTGTCTTCAAACAGGCTTCAGACCTTTTTTTAAATGGTTTATGGGAATGAAGTGTAAAAATGAAGCAAGTCTCTTTCAGATACATGCATGTTGTGAATGAAGCAGTTAATGCCTAATATCTTTCGGATTTTGTTATCCAAGGTAATCACTTACTAATTCAGAAGTCAAGTTAATTAGCTTAGAGTTGGAGGAGGATCTGTGCATGTTACGCTGCATATTCTAGGTGCCACAAAGACACCGAACAGCTGTCTGTTTTCTTTAAGGACATGGTACTGCTTTATTTTGCTGTTTTTCATGAAGCTGCTCAAAAAGCAAAATAACGTTCTTAAAGCATGTAGCTAGGCACAGCTCCTTGTAATGGGACTTAAGGGGAGAACTGTCCCGAGGAAAGCTGGTTGAGCGGCTCTCTGGGTTCTTGGCAGTGAAGATCGCACAGACCGAGCTCTCACGTGGTCCAGAGCGATAACGTCAGTGACACTGCAAACAGTTTTTCTTCTCTATCCCACTCCACTCTCTGAGAAACAACCATCTTGTTTTTTATCAATCCTTGAGCATGTTTGAAGACTAAAGCTGGGCTTAAAAACCTTTTATTTTTTTTAAACTGTGCTGACTTGCATGGGGATGAAAAGATGGGTTGCTCTTACTGACTGTTGGCTTAGAACAGTTGTGTGCTTGAATACCCCAAAATATGATGATGTTCTGTATCACTGCTCAGTTAGTTTGTAAGTAACTCCTACGTCTGCTCTGAGTGATAAAAGGGTTTGGGTGGACAGTTCAGCTACAAGCAGTAGACCCTAATGTACACCCTCACATCTTCGGTATTGCTTTATATCGCCATAAACAGCTGTCTGCTTTCTTGAAAGACACAGTGCGTCTTCATTTGGTTTTACTGTATTTTTTTTATACGTACAAGACAGACAGATAACCAAATAATGCCTTAGGAAAAAGTTGAGTCATCCAGTTGGGAGTTTAGCAGGACCTCATCAGGGGCCTGGGTACTGGCTAAGCAGAGAGGCTATTTTGCCAAGGCGGTGCTGATCTGACTCCGGGGAGCCAAAACAAGGGGCAGTTCTGCCTCCTGGCACTTGCCAACAGGAGAGCAGCATAGCTGCCTTTCTGAGACAAACTGAAGTTGCCGATGAACCTGTGTTTACCTTTCCAAATATTCCCCAGTTTCAGGGATTCTTTGCCTTTTAGTTTTATGTTTTATTAAAATTAACCAACACCCTGAAAATTGCTCTGTAAAGCCTTAAGAAGGCTAAATGATCCTTGTGTCAGTTTTCGATGGAATTTAGAAACTAGTGGTTTAACAGCACATAAATATAAAAGCAAACAATCTTTTAATGTATGTAAGAAGATGGCTATAAAGACAGAATAAAAGTAGATTTTTTTTCCTGAATTTTACTTTATAATTTTTTTAGAAAAATTAATCTACCTAATTTTAAAATGGAAAATTTTGACAAGCCTTTTGAAAGCCTAAAATAAAATACATATTTATATTGCATGGATGTGCTTGCTGCTGAACTTTTTAATAAAAGACAATCCATTGTAGTGGGGAAAACCTTTCAGGGTACGAGATGAGGAGGTAAAACATGTTGGACAATAGCGGCTTCTGTAGATGCAGATACACTGTTCATTTCAGTTTATCAACTGATTGGAGGCAGATGAGAAACAGGGTGAAGGAAGGATAGGAAAGTGTTCTTTTCCTCTCTAATGAATTATTTTCCTCTCTTTAATGAAGGAATAGAGGAACAGAACGGAAAAAAGCCCTCTAGTTTTAAAGTATTGATGGACAAAAGTAAGGAAAAAAAGAGTAGGTTCAGAGTCTTCATGAAGGAAGAAAACTTTATTTTTAATACCTCAATTTGAAATGTGGAGTGTTGTTGGATAACAAAATAAGCTGTCTGTTCAGGCTCCTCAGGATGTTAGTTGCGTTTAATCCAGTTCTAATTCCCTTCAATGGAGTCTGCTAAACATCATGAGTAAAAAATGAGTAACTTAAGAAATGTTATACATCTTTCCAACTTCATCCCATCAAAAAAATGTAAAGTTTGGGAATTTGAGTAAATTATTTTAGGACATGCTGTTGCTTAGATAAATATCCATAGATACAATATAAACTACGGGTTAACAAAATAAGTGATAAGCTTATTTAAAGGACTGCAACAGCACATTTTAATGGCTGGCAGTTAGTGAAAATGAGCTGTGTTTTAAGAAAAGTATAAATACGTTAAATGCAAACCAGGGTTAAACATAATGATGCTTAATTTCAGGTTCTCTGCTTGCAGATTATAAACAAGGATTAAAATTGGAGATTGGGATGAGCCATTCTGATTACATGGGATATATGAGGTGTTAGTGAAAAGTAATTCCCTTCATGCCTCTCGAGCATTTGCGGGTAAATAAGCAAATAGCAGTTCCGGCTGACAGTGCTGCAGCTCTGGTCACACAGGGCATCATGGCACATGCATGGCGTGGAGGAAATGTTGCCTTTGGTCAGCGCGTACCTAGGGGACTTGAGAGAGGGACCCAGGTTAATGTAGTCTTAGGGGATTTCAGAAAGGAGCGGATATTTTGTTTGCTGACTGTGTGAAACAGCGGGGGGGTCACTGGGAAGCTGGGATGTCAGATACGACTTCATAAGAAACAAAGTTAGTATTGTTCCTCATGGAACAACTCAGTCTTATTTTTTAATAATTTTGAAATACAACTTTGCAATGATAAAACCTAATAGTGGTTATGCAAGAGGAATTTAAAGATCTGGTCGTGTTAAACACAGAAGAGTTCATATTGCCAAGCCTTGCGCATAAAGAAATGCCAGCTCTGTTCAAGTTTTACTAAATTAAAAGTTTTTCCCAGTATATTGTTCCCTATAGGAAAAGGATACATGTGTGAATGAAAGAGTGAGTAAAGGAGCTTTCAGGTCATAAAGCTTGAATTATATTTGCAGCTGAAAAAATGGATATTGTCTTTTCTCATATGCAAAATTTTATTCATGTAGCTGGAGCTCGAGACATACATTTCTTGTTAAGATGCTTCTGCTCCTTTTCCTTATTTTTTTCATGCGGTTGCCACCGCTTTTTTTTAACAAGCGGTTTGCAACATTGCTTATGCACTGCTCAGCATTTGTTTCATGCTCTTTCTTGGCTCAGCAAAGAAAGGTAAAAGCAGTAAAGCAATGAAAAATAGCTGTAATAAACCTTTCTTACTTTTTTGCGATAGATTTTTTTTTTGTTTATTTTCTCATGATGATGAAGCATTTTCTTTATCTTACTCAAAAAAGCGTATATGTCAGGAATAATTTCTTTTTTTTAATATATTTTCTGAGATCTTTTGGGTAATGGTACTGATTTCATCACAGCAGGAAGCAGTATGCCACCTCTAGCGCTGCTGCCAATCAGGCACTGAATACTGCTTTTAAAGCTGATGGCTGCAGGAACGTACCGCAGCTGCTCCCCAGAAGATAGAGAACAGCGAGAAATAACGGGTCTTCTGTACTAGCACAAAACTAAAAACATGTGTAGGCAAATGGCATAGTCATTTAATGGGAGCATCAAGATATCAAACTGGGAGGTAAAACTGGAATGTTAGGCTTATTGAAATCATTGCAGATTTTGGTGTTTTTATTTGACTCTGGTTTAGGAAAACAGCCTAAATTAAAAGATTTCGTAGATACTTTCTTTTTTTTAAGCACATACGCAGGTTGAGTAACTGACACATAATTTAGTAGTAAAAGACTTAGAAGAGAAATAACTGTGAACCTTTAGGTTATGTTTCAGAGGCTATCCTGCACTGAGCAACCTCCACAGTGGCGGGGTCTGGGTTAATATGGTTGTGTGACGAAACACATCTGGCGGTAGAGGTTAAGAAGTGACTTGTAATTAAACGATATACGCTCCTTGGGAGTTCAGCACTATGATCCTTTATTACAGTTCTGCAGGTGGGAACAGCCCACTTTGACCTAAGTTTTACGGTGAGAAATGTTAGATGTCGACCTGTGATAGTGAATGGCATGTGGTTCTGTAAAAATTGGCACCGCTGAAGTTCTAGTAAAGTAGTCAACCAGCTGGTGAGTACCTGGGCGAAAAGTACCAACTAGCTGTGCTATTGAGCTGAAGTAGCTACTTCAGCTACTGGTGTGCTGAGCAAGACACCGCAGATGTCTAGTGTTTGGAGAAAGTATGACCCTTCAAGCCAAAGGCCAAAAAGCTCTTAAGTTCTTGAGTTGAGAGCAGCGTTGTCCTTGAGCTTGGGCAGGAGGAGGCTGACAGGAGAGGAGCTATGTGATCAGTGCATGCCCAGGTGTTTCCTTCTTCATCACCTGCCTCTCTGTCCTCCAAGTACCACCTGTCTGCCTCTCACCGCGGAGCCCGACCATGAGCCGGGAGAAACTTCCGCAGACCTCTGTGAGCATGTAAGCGCTTCCACTTTCCGTGCTGGGAAGGGCAGGTAAAGGCGGGAGCAGGAAGGACATTCTCTGGGTGACACCATGGGGCATTGCAAGACCATTTGATTTTTTTTTTCCCTCTCCCTTTTCCCCACTCTTTGTTCATAAAATGCATGCACACCTACAAACACGAGATCACCCCGTGTCTGAGGGGGACAGTGATTGCGGGCTGGGAGAAGGGACAGCTGAAAGTTTTTAAAACATCATTTACTTAACAGGATAAATATGTTTGTCTAAGAAAAATGGAAACCAGAAAATTACACCAAACCAAGACCAAACATTTGTCCAAAAGATTGCTAAAAACATCAGACAGCTAGGTTGCCACTAATTGAAGTCCATCTTTGTGTTGCTGGTATAAACTAAGAACTGGTTGGTAACTTAGGTTATAATTTCTGGTTGTGTACAAATATTTTGGAAAAAGCATGCAATAATTACATGTAGGTCACTGCAATGCCACAGGATATTAGGCTAAAGTATCTTGTGTGAGTCAATGAAGCTTTCAACTGTAAAAATAGGGCAAATTTCTCACATCCCCCCTCTATACAGCCCAGGCAAATTTCCAAATAGCAGTTTGATGTACCAAAATTATTTGCTCTTTTCTAGCAAATTAAATTCACAAATGGATATGAATTAATGCTGTTCTTTTTTCCAGATTTAGTTACCCTTCAAGGGAACTCCTGTAAACAGACTTCTTAGTTTTAATTGTTTTAATTACATGTTGTGATGCACTTTTAAAAATTTTTCTTCCCGTAAAACTTCTATATTGGCTCTTTTGAAGATAAGGGTTGTTGATTTCTGAAAGAGAAGCTGTATAAAAATACAAACTTTTGTGTAATGAAAACTTTATGTACTGAGTTAGATTTTGCATGTGTGATAGCATATTTTGTACTTAATCCTGCAGTCGAGTAACCTTCAGCAACAAGATATTTTGAAAATAAATACTGACATCAGGTTGAGTCAGCAGGACTTTACTTTCTCTAAACAGGCCAAATCTTGTAGCTGGATTAATCTGGACAATTCCTTACGTCTAGGTCCAGGCACTCCCTTTGGCCCAACTTTAAAATATGGGTTTTCATGGGTATCTGCCACGATATATCATGTAGTTTCTCTCAAATATTTTTTTGAAGCAAGGCTCTTAAGCTAAAAAAAAAAAAAAATCATACATAGATTGCTCTATGGCATGTTTAACTCAGATGCTTTTTTTTTAAGAAAGTTGCGATTGTGTTTGGGAAAAATTGGGAAAGATCAGGCCTCTGTGGGGCTGCGATCTAACTGTATGAAAACCGGCCTTGCACTTCCCTGGGTGCCCATCTCTTGTTTGGAGAAATAACATTTTCCCGAACTAAATGAGCTAAATTGATGGACAGGGTAGGAAAGACGTTGCATTACTTGTCATCTTGTCCCCTGCGTCGTGCGAACGTGCTGTCCCGTTACTCCTGAAGAAATCGGGGGTGCGAGCTCACATGGTTTTGAACGTTGAAAACCGGCCTTGCACTTCCCTGGGTGCCCATCTCTTGTTTGGAGAAATAACATTTTCCCGAACTAAATGAGCTAAATTGATGGACAGGGTAGGAAAGACGTTGCATTACTTGTCATCTTGTCCCCTGCGTCGTGCGAACGTGCTGTCCCGTTACTCCTGAAGAAATCGGGGGTGCGAGCTCACATGGTTTTGAACGTCTTCGTT
>NW_009233656.1:3521-22164 GCF_000690835.1 Fulmarus glacialis | reverse complement strand
GAGGAGCCTGCTAGACTGAGCTAAAGACAGGCAGTCATCAGCGCTCTGAGTGCTGGGCGGTCGCGGGGCCTGCCAGCTCTTCAGCTGCCGGCCCCGCGCGCGGTCTGCCGGGGACCGGGATCAGCACGGGGTCGAAGCTGCCCTTTCTCCTTCCTTGCGCCTGTTACAGCAAGAAGCTTGGCGCTGGAAATAAATGAGCCTCTTCGTTCTTGCTTTTGGAAAGTGCCAGAACAGTAGTTAAGTCCCAACATGAATTACGGGAAATATTAAGGGCATCTCGCGCTCAAACCCAGAAGTATGTTATTTGTTGGGATTTTTTGTTTTTAATGACACAAACCTGGCCCCGCTCCCAGGAGCGTTTTGGCTCCCTACCCGTAAGTGATGCTCCAGCAGCGGGAGCGTGCTGGGAGGAGGGCTGCGTGGTCAGGACCAGTGGCAGCGTGCCGGGGGACGCGTTGCCCGGCCGAGGGTGGTCTGGCACACTCCGCGGGACGAGACCGGCCCGACCCAAACCTGCCCTGCTGCACATGTGCTGGTAGCCCCAGCGGGTGTTCAGCCACACAGTAATGCTTGCAGTTGTTTTAAAAAGCTGTTTTCAGTAGTAACACCATTGCAATTAACCTTTAGGACTGCCTTGTGTAAATACTGAGCAGTCTGTAGTATATGCTGCAGTAGCTGTGCATTAGTGTATTCACACTAGATTTTTGTGTGTGCATCTTAGTTACGCGTGCCCTTGCACATTTTTGTTGTGCAACGTTACTCTTGCTATATTTTATTAATGACACAGTGAGAATATAACTTAGCTGTTCTATGCTTTGATAAGGAATTGACAGAATTGAGAAGCTATCAGGCTGAGAGTGTGGGGAAAAATGGGAAAACGTAACGAGAGAAATTCTAATTCTCTCTGTGCCTAGCGAGGGAGGCAGGAGTGGGTTTGGGTGTAAACATCAGTGCAGTAGGGAATTTTAAAAAACCCAGAACTATATTGAGTGATTGTAATTATACCGTAAGTGAATGGTTGAGATGAATCAGACATGTCATAACTTTATACTGATAGCCTTTAAGGAGGCTCAACATAGTGGGAATAGCTACGCTGAGTCTCAGCTCTCCTTGCTGTCTATGCTGTCTGGACTCGAGGTACGAATTGAGGTCAACTTCAGCCATTTTGGATAGAAACCTTTTCGGACCTCTGCTACCCAGTAGAACAGATGCAAGAAAGCACCAACTCATAGGTTAGAGCCTCTGCTGTGTATCCTACGTGACCTTGCGGCACCACGTTGTTGCCAGCAGTCGGTAGGTGAGTTGACCACAAGGTCCTTTCTGAGGTGAGCTGAGGCAGCCCTTACAGAGCTGCGCTGGCACCTACGGCTGAGCTGCAGGTGATCCCGCCCATGGGTGCTGTGGACATATGTAGTGCAGGGCTGGGAAGACGTCCAACATTTTGCTTGCTTGCTGGCATCTACTTCTAGGGACGGAAGGCAAAGCCAGTGTTTAGTTTGTTCATTTCCAAACCGTCAGCACAGTGGTTGCTTAAGTATCAGGAGTAATGCTGTTTGTTCACAGCAGGAAAAAGGCTTCTTTGGGCTTGCTGTAATTACCTGGACAGTGAACTGTGCCCACGTTAAAGTGGACATCTGAAATGTCTTGTCTTCGCTTAGGCTGTGTTTGTGTGTGGACGCACAGGGGAAGAATGAACATAGAAGTTCGTTGGTGTGGTAATGGGATGTTTATTGCTCCAGAGCTTGCAGATATGGTTTTGTTCCATTTCCTAAACAGAGGGGATGTTAGTTGGAATTTAATAACATTTTTGCATTAGGAAAACACCGCTGAGTTAATTAAATCATTGTGGGATGAGTTTCAATTCTCTGTTCTCTTGATTTATAGTCTCCTTATTACTATCAAATTCTTATTCTGTTATTCTTTTTTCTAATAGGAGTGCAGAATTACTGTACTAAAAAGTGATTTTGTTTAATTAAAGTGAGTACCTTCAATCTTTTGCTTCAGCCTGGCTGTAATGTGAACATCATTTACAAAACTTACATAAAAGCCTGTTTAATCTGGACTTGTTAAAAGGCAAGCCATCACTGATTTATAAAAGCTATGTGTCATGTTCTTCCATTGGCATTAGGATTGCTTGTTCTCTCCAGTGGTAGACCCTGCTGCTGTCATATCAGAGTTACTGGAGACAGTTTCTCCTGCTGCATTTCAGGAAGCAACAGAGTTGGAAATACCTTCATTATGACACGAAGCGTAAGTGTTGGGTTTTTTTGAGGGGGCAATGAATAGCACTCAGAAGCAAAATACGTTGACTATCAGCTAGGAGTTTGGATGTGAGATCCCATGTTGAGCATGGGATGTTTCTGGGGAACATGGATAAAGCAACTTTGTCTTGGCAGACTTATTACCAGTGAAATTTCATTGACAGCAAAGCAAAAACTGTTCTGCAGGTTTTTATGGGGGAAAGAGGTGAAAGTGGGAGGGACCTTTAAAAGCTGCTTTTGTTTCTCACCAAACACGTGCCACTTTAAAGCACCCAGATCTTTCCAGCCACTCCTTTTATCGCCTAGATCTCTTGTCTGGCCAGAGTGCATAACTGCTCTGCTTTTTGGGGATATTTAGGTAAGGGCTATACACATTCTCAGTGGAGACTGCTTTACCCCGCACGCACTTAGTGTCAATGGTGTGCACTGCCCACCCAGACATCTAGAAACATCATCCCCACCCGCGCCTCACGCTTGCTGAATGGCAGACGCCATTGCAGGAGGTGTCAGGCTCGCTGAAGCGTGCTCAGCAGCTGCAGAGGGCCCAAGCATGAGGAAATGGCTTCCAGTGCTGGGAGTAATGTCTGTGCCCTGCAGCCACGGGGGAAGGTTGGCTGCCTCACCGTATGGTGACCTTGCACATGTTCTTCCTCTCGCCTTTTAGGTTCACCTTTAAAAATCATATTTCCCCACTATCCTTGCCAGAACAGGTAATGAGAATAGGAACAAGCCATCCCTAAGGAAAAAATATTGCTTTAGAAAAAAATAAATCAACAAATGAGGTGCAAAACATTACAGAAAAGAATATTCTAAGTCAAATAACAGCGTGCCAATAGTAAACCAACAGGATTTAATTTTACAGACAATTCGCCCTCAGGCTTTTGCGAGTCATTTTTGAGCTTGTCCTTGCCTGCAAACTATTAAGAGCAGCTAATTACTGTGAAGTAACTTGCTTGTCATACTGTTGCTGGTCACACTTGTTTTCCCTATTGCTTACTAAAATCCACTGAAAGCGAGCCAACCACAGTATTTCCAGACCTTATAAACAGCTTTACAGATGTTTGCAGCAATTCCCATTCCCCAAGTACTCAGTTATGTAGAACAAACTATAGACTGAGTCTATGCTAAACAGTGGATATCAGGTACACAGTTTTAGCATTGAGAAAAACCTGCCGTGCTTCAGATTAAGAATGTTCTTTACTGAGTTATCTCAAACTCCAGAATAGTGTTGTCTTTAAGTGTTTTAAGTGTGCGTGTGTGTATATATATACACGAATATCTATATGAGAAGATGAAAAGATCGCTTGCAATACTGACGCACACCTTGTAGTTGATTTATGGACCAGCTTGAAAAGAAGTACACATTAAATATATTAAGATCATTCTCCTCTTCATTAGGCAAAGAATTGGAAGCTAATGTTACAGGAATAGCAACATCTAGTCATACAAATGAAACCTTGTATTTGATATTCTCAAAGTATTTTTCTGTGTTATACGCTGGTTTGTTCTATCTTTTTTTTTTCTTTTTTTTGTGGCTACCCTTTCAACTTTTCTTTTTTAACCAACTATCTAGCTTGCCGAACCTTTGTAAAGCTCGTCCAAGTGAGGCTGAGCCTTGCCTCTTGTGTTACAGCCTTGTCAAATGAGTGTCCTCTGATAGGCAGACTGAAATAATGTCCGGCTGAAAAATGTCCTTGCTATGCTTAAGCTAATGTCATTCTACTTGCAGCATTTAAAAGGTCCTAAATATATTTGAAAACCTACTATTAATTTCCTCTTTTGCCTGCTTCACGAGAGGTGCCAAGGCTGGGTTTTACTCCTGAATGTGGATCCAGTCAATGTTTTAAATGCTATTTGGTGAACGTTTTGTTTATGCTTTTTGTTTATCTTTGAGCATACTCACCCATCATGATTTGCATCCTAGACTCTTGGGGCTTTTGGGTGGGTTTTTTGGGTGGGTGGGTTTTTTGGTTTGTTTTTTTTTTTTTGGGGGGGTGGGTTGTGTGGTGGTTTTTTTTGTTTGGGTTTTTTTTTGACTGCACAGATGAGACAGGTAATTCAGATCCTAAGTCTTTCATTGTCTGCAGAGAGAGGCTGTCATTCCAAGGGGAGCAGAGTGCTCAGCAGCTGGGGGGGCAGGAGAGCACCACATTCAGCTTCAGGAATGGAGGATGTATATTTCTAACCATTTGTAGTGTGACAGTATTTGTATTATTTTCTAGGATATTAATAAGAAGGGAAAATCAGGAGGCAGCCAGCTATATTTGTGCAAATGTACCTTACGTGTAATTTCCCTTTGCTCTCGATGAACATTTAGTTCTGCGTTACACTGCATGCAAGTTACAAATGAGCATTTGCTTACAGGCTAATTAAGTATAGCTTAGAGCAGTACTTAATTGCAACACTTCAAGCAATACAGAGGAGCTTGAAGCTGATCTGGCTAACAAGAAGTTAACTTAGTACTCCGCCCGAGGTTGCGCTAGCTGCTGTGTCTGTAAGGTTTCATTACCGCTTGCCCTCTTATGTGCATGGAATAGCACTTGGGCAATCTCCAGAATTCACTTTTTGTCTAGGAGAAACCTTTAGGATTTAAACTGCAGCAAGAAATTCTGCAAGAAGTGAGACAGGGGGAGGGCATGATGGAATCTTTCAGTGGGTAGGGAAGTTGCTTGTGCAGCAGATGCTGGCTTTGAGTGTCTCTAGCAGTTCATCCATCGAACAGATGTCCAAACGGGTCTAAGTTGAAAGACTCTGCTATGTTGATGTATAACCATTAAAATGAAAGAACTGAATGAACTTTATAGAAAGCTTTCTATATGTTACTTTTATCCCTTAAATAAATAAATAATCTAGTAGTTCTGAAGATGATGAAATAAATTTTACACCTCTGTAATCATGCTCACATCAATTTCTCCTCTTTGCCTCTTTCTCAAGCCTTCTCTAACATGCAGCTGTAAAAACTGTGGTGGTTAACCGATTCTTGTCTACTAAAATGGTTGAGGATTATGTGCGTGCAAAAGGCTTGTTTTTCCCCTAAGCCAGAGCCTTACAAGTGCTAATCACCCTACATTCAAATAGCAGCTATTAAGGAAGGGGAGACCCTAATAAAATTCCAGCAAAAATAATATAATAAAATGTTCATAGTGCCAGATGTATTCACAGTGACTGCATTCCTTTATGAGTTTGCAGCAACCTCTGCTTTCTACATCATAGATTTCATCTATGTCTTTTCTGAACATACATCTGCAAAGTATCTGGAGATGCAACTTAAAGGCAATATCTGAGTATTGATGGAGTGTAGAGGAATTAGTTGCCTTTTTTGGACTGCTTCATTACTTTCTTTTAAGATCTGTAAATATAGGGAAGAAAACTACTTTTTTTTCCTCTTAAATTGTGTGACAATGTTTAAATGGAATTTCAAACCAATAAGGGCTCTAATATATTTCTTGAGTTGAAGAAATACATTAGAAATATTCGAAGAGAAAGTATTTAAAGTCTAAGTTGGTGGTAGCTCAGGTTGCTTGGCTTAGACTTGCGTGTCAATGCAGAACTCTGACCCTGACATAAAAGGACTTCTTCCATTATTTGTGTACAAAACCACTTCTGTTAGTGCAAAACTTCCACAAGGCCAGTTTTGCTGCAGTGACTTAGCAGATCTTTTGAAAGGTTGTTGAAGAGTATTTCTTTTTTATGCTGAGTGATTCTCCTTTTTCACTACAACCATAATAAAGTATGTTGGGAAGGGCATATTTGACTTTGCATAACATGGTTGCAAGTTAGGTTTGTGTGCAGCAGCTGAACAACCACTATCTGGAATTAAGTACCTGTATTGATTGCACATTGAACTATAAAATGTGTGCGTTAATGCAAGACAAACTTGGAGGTCTTGACCTACAACAGACAAGCAGTAGGGATGGCCATGCTTTTCATATTTGCTATGCAGTGCCATTTTTTTTGCTGCTGGAAAGTGGCATGTAGACTAATGAACGTATCCAGCATAGTTGTTTCTCTCAGCTCTAGGCAGCCCTTTCTTGAATCTGAGCTTGCAGCAAGTGGAGATGAAAAGCTTTGGAGGAGGATACTGACATTTCTTGCTGAAGATTGTCATGGTTTAACCCTAGCCAGCAACTAGCCACACAGGTGCTTGCTCACACCCCCCCACCTCCACTCGGATGAGGGAGAGAATTGGGAGGGCAGAAGTGGGAAAACTCGTGGGTTGAGATAAAAACAGTTTAATAATTGCAATAAAAGAAAGTAGAACAGTCGTAATAATAATAGCAACAATAAGAGAATATACAAAGCAGGCGATGCACAATGCAACTGCTTACCACCCGCTGACTGATGCCCAGCCCGAGCTGCCAATTCCCCTTCCTGGACCACGCCTCCCAGTTTATATACTGAGCATGACATCATATGGTATGGAATACCCCGTTGGCCAATTGGGTTAGCTGTCCTGGCTATGCTCCCTCCCAGCTTCTCGTGCACTGGCAAGCCAAAAAGTCCTCAACCAGTGTAAGCACTACTTAGCAACAACTAAAGCATCAAGGTGCCACCAACATTCCTCTCATACCAAACCTAAAACACAGTGCCACACCAGCTACTAGAAAGAGAATTAGCTCTATCCCAGCTGAAACCAGGACAAGATAATCTTCACCTATTTGCGTCTGACTTAGTATTGTGAATGTTCATATCAGCAGTTGGCTTGAACTCAACATGGAAGTCACACATAAGCTCTGACAGGGAGTTGGGTTTAATCAGCCTTAGGTTATCAGACCCCTGCTGTCAGATTCATTTGAGGTAGACATGATATTCCCAATCTTATACTGTCCTTCTGCTCAAAGACCTCTTCAGGTAGCTGCTTGCTTCATGTTAATAACAGCAAGTGCTATTTTGGGAAGGTGCTGCATTTTGCTTGAACGGTCTCACGTCTGACCAAGGAACCTTTGTGTGTGTGCCACTCCTCCCCACCCAAAGTTACGTTGCTCCATGCAGGGACAGCAATTTCTTTACGAATTGTATCTGTTTGCCTTTAAGTTTATTCTGTAGTAAAACTGAAACAAAACTTTCTAACAAGTACCACTACTGAGCAAATCTTAGGTAATACTTCTTTTACATATAATGATAAAGAGACCAGGGAGTGTAATATTAGGCAACCACTTATGGTAGTTTTTCACAGCGTCAAGAAGTATGGTCACCTTTAAATAGCCCTTGAGTGGGTATTATTTCTGTGAATTATGGTTATATAAAAATTAAATCTCTCATTGGGGTTCCTTGTCTGGGTATCTCCAGTCAGTGGTGAGTTGGAGTACCTTTTGAGTACATTCATGCCACTTTAGAGTAGCAAAACTATAGAAGATGATAAATTGCACTGAAGTGCCTCTTTTTCTTTACATTAGCTACAGTGGGAACCTGAATCATTAGTGACGACTAGATAGCTACAGTGGGAACCTGAATCATTAGTGACGACTAGATGTGCTTAGATTGAGGTGGCTAGTAGCAGCTGAAATGACTACCACCTCTGTGTAGTTTGGGTGGAATACAAAAAAAACTTAAAACTGGGCAGTGAGGTGTGATGGAGAATATCCTTTCCTTCCCCTAAGTTACCAAACTCTTTTATTAGGACCAAAACTGGCCTCTCTCCTAAGTGGGAAATTTTTGTTGACCATTCGCCTGAATGGCCAACCTCCTCATCAGTTACTCCCCCTGGTAGAAACAGCAGAGTTTGTTTATCTGGAGAGATGCTGGCAGCTGCAGGGCTGATTTTTTCTGTTATTTGTTAAGTGCCTGTGAAAAATGATCAATTTCTAACCACGTTCTTGTTGTGCAAATTAAAGTCAGTGCTCTTCCACATCTCTCCTTAGTGTGTTCAGACGTCTGAGGTAGCCATTTTCAATAGATACACATATATAAGATTTGGGGAGGGAATACAGACTTTCACGGGCAGATACTTTTAGCCATTGGTACTTGATACACAATAGTGATGCCAATTCTTGTGAATTTTTTTTTTTTTTTAGGAACAAATGGGAATCTGTGAGAAGGGGCGGGGACGGGGGGGGACGGAAATCTCATCTTCAAGAGCCAGTAAGCCCATAGGAGAGAATTTCTAAGGTAGAGGGTTGTGGAATTGGACCACTATTTCGGACAGTAAATGACCTCTGATTTGCCTGCTGATTTTGTGCTAGGGAAAGCTACCCTCAGCTCTTGTTTTGAGTAGAAAACCAAATGCAACAAATGTAAGTTGGTTTGTGAAGAAAGGAGGGTTAATCCCCAAATTAATAATCTTCGCAATGGATTATCAAAATCATTAGGATGTCTCTCTGATGTTTTAGATAGAAAAGCTGAATTTGTCACCTCAAGGTAGTTTCTATGTTGAACCCCAGAATGAAGCTGCTTGGTAATTTATCTAAATCAGTCTGTGCATGTGGAAAATAATGGTCTTCACAGAGAAGGTTAAGCCATTAGGCTTAACACGGCACTGTCTGTGGAAGGACAAATATGTTATATGGCATCTAGAACAGGATGAACCTTTTCACTTACTCTTCAGACACATATTTCATGGTATAGCTTGAGTAAGTTCACGAACTAGCTATTTTGTTACGTTTTAAAAAGTGAAATTCATAGAGCGTATAGGTTGGCAAAGCCTCAGTTGATGTGAGCCAAGCAAACTTGGGTTGTTTTCTGTGCAGCTGGGTGCACTGAAAGAAGAACCTGCAGAACTCTGGCAACAAACCCACAAACCCACTTATTTCTTACAAGTTACACTTTGGGTCTGATCAGTGTCTGTTATGTTGAAGGGTGTATGAGTAACAGTTGAACTGAAAATAGTTTCAGTACAGAGTATTTTTTGTTAATACCCTGCAGCTAGCCAAAATTTTTACTTTTGCCATGTGTAATCTTGCGCAACAAGATGGGGGAGTTGTGGAAGAAGCAAATGTTGTGACACTTTTCTACATTGTACAAAAGGCAAGATAGATTTTTCTCCAATAAGAAACCTTATGGTGGTTATGCTAAACCACCATCCGAAGACACAACCTTCAGAAGCTGGAAAAGGCAATAAAGTTTTTCCCATGTGTGGAATTGTCTCTATGTAAATGAATAAAGAGTGATAAAGAGTGACATTTGCTGAAGTCAGCAGATTTGTGTTGGACACAGTGTTAGAAATGCAGTAATAATTATTAATAGCTAATAATAATTAATTATTGCCAATTATAATTATTAATGCAATATGTTTTTAATGGATGCTTTTCACTTCAAAATAAATAAGTTTTGATGTGTACAACTATGTATTTAACCTAAGAAATTCTACATGGTGGTTGAATGGAAGATGTAGGTGTTGTAATTTGAAATCTATAGAACAAAATTTGAATGTATGTTACTAGTTTACATAAATGGAAGACTGCAATAAGCGTGTAGTCTAAAGGAAGCAGATCTTAGTATTCAGATTCATACCAAAACCAAGCTAGTGTTTGGGGGGGGAAGGGAAAAACACTGTTTATATTCATATATACTTATTTATAGAGTAAAGTTTTGTCTAGAAGGGACTATTAAATTATTATGTTGCCCAGGATTCTAAACTGAGATGTTTACATATCGTCTGTTATATGTTGATCTAAGTTGTGCTTTTGCCCTTTAAGCCTAGCCTTCTTAAAGTTGTTCTCATATAGCTGGGTCTGTTTGCCAAGTGCACAACATTTTTTAAAATGTTTTATTTTGGATGGGAATGGAATTAACTCACACATGGAAATAGAAACTTCAGAATAAGAAAGATGTCCAAAGGTTGATCTACCTTCTGCCAGTCAATCTGGAAAAAAAATGAGCTTGTGAAAAGGCAAAAAAAAAAAAACCCACAACCTGACATCAGTGCCTTTACATTCTCTTTCAGTTTCTCTGTGGTTCAGTTTAAGAAGGTTTCAATGACCTAGATTTTTCTCAGCATAATTCTTAAAGAACATCCATGGTGTAAATACAGAGCCATCAAAATCCTTTAAAAAATTTGTCATTCGTGCCAGGATGGAAATAAAGTTACTAGTGTCTTTGCATGGTGGATTTCTTTAACTTATTGCCAATAATTAGGGAGAGGGGGAAGGGGAAGAAGGGAGCACACTTGAAGGTAATGACTGGTATGTGTTATCTATAATATATAAAAATACTTCTTAGATAACTCCCTTTCATTGCCGTTCTGAGTCTTGGAAATGGTTGATTTCTCCACGATCAGCTACAATAGTAAGGCCACTGTTAAAAGTTTTCCCATTTAATATCATGCAGAATTGGTTTCTAGGGAGTGTCTGTTGTCTTAAAGAAAAGATTCGCCCAATATTTGGTCTTTTCCTCTGGGGATCTTTTCCATATCCACTTGCCTACGCTGAACAAAGAAACTAGGCATGTGAGCTATTTGAATATAAATGTCTTTCTAGAACAGCTAATTATTTGAAATGTTTAATGGGAGTCTCATGAAAATTGTTGCATAAACTTTTCAATTAGAGAGAAGGCTCGTTGATGGCATTTGTGCAAGATGTTTAATTGGGTGGACAATACAGAATAAATACATTTGGAAATTATATCAAATTACCCACTTTTAGGGGGATGTCTATAGGGAGGAGAAAGCTTTGCTTCCAGTCAACTTCAAAGATAAGATAGCTTAATTGGAAGCTGACTGTGCCTTGACAGCTTCGGAGCAGCAGAGGCTTCCATGTAAAATAATCTGAAGCAGATGCTGAACGAAGAAGTAGCATTTTCTTTCATACAAGCTTTGGCATAAAATCTCTAGCATTATGTTATCTAGTTCTATATCAGGAAGCATTTTTTTATTGTGACATTGATTTCAGCACACTACCTCATATTTAAATTTGCACAGTTAAGTTCATCAGCCTTTGACAAATGGACTTTAAGTGTTTCTGAAACACTTAACTTAAAGGGAACTTTGAACCACTGTAGCATGGCTTGGGAAAATACTGATGAAAGATCCTGGGAAAAGGCCCATTTAGGGTTCCTAAACTATGATCAAACTTCACTTTTTTTTTATACTTTTAGTTAATATCATGGTATTTATGTAACTCTGCACTATTTGCATAAGAGATTACAAGCTGCCAGAAACCCCATGAAGTTCAACAAGGGCAAGTGCAAAATCCTGCACCTGGGGAAGACCAACCCCAGGCACCAATACATGCTGGGGGCCACCCAGCTGGAAAGCAGCTTGGCAGAAAAAGACCTGGGGGTCCTGGTGGACACCAAGTCAAATCTGAACCAGCAATATGCCCTTGTTGCAAAGAAGGCTGATGATATCCTGAGCTGCCCTAGGCAAAGCACTGCCAGCAGGTCGAGGGAGGTGATCCTTCCCCTTTATTCAGCACTGATGAGGCCACACCTGGAGTACTGGGTCCAGTTCTGGGCTCCCTGGTACAAGAGAGACATGGACATACTGGAGAGCATCTAACAAAGGGCCACAGAGATGATTAAAGGAGGGACTGGAGCATCTCTCCTATGAGGAAAGGCTGAGAGAGCTGGGACTGTTTAGCCTAGAGAAGAGAAAGCTCAGGGGCATCTTATAAATGTATAAAAGTACCTGAAAGGAGGGTGCAAAGAGGACAGAGCCAGGCTCTTTTCAGTGGTTCCCAAGTGGCAGGATAAGAGGCAAAGGGCACAAACTGAAACACAGGAGGTTCCCTCTGAACATCAGGCAACACTCTTAACCATGAGGGTGACCGAGCACTGGCTCAGGGAGGTTGTGAAATCTCCATCCTTGGAGATACTCCAAAGGCGTCTGGATGTTGTCCTGGGCAACGGGCTCTAGGTGGCCCTGCTTGAGCAACAGAGGTGGACCAGATGATCTCCAGAAGTCCCTTCCACCCTCAACCCTTCTGTAATCCTGTGATTGTTCTTAAACTTTTATAATGGAAAAAAAAAGGTTAAAGGCATGATGATTTTGAAATACATCATCTCTGTGTTATGTCTTTAATATTAAGTTTGGAATTATGAGGATAAAGCTCTCTGTTAATTCATTTATAACTACTGAGTGTCTAAGAAGAGTGATCTTTTTACTTGCCTAGTGTGTGCCAGCATTATCAACGTAATCCACTTGAACATCTTGTAAGAATTCTGTTAAAATTTACTTTAGGGGGTATTTCTGTGTTGAATGTTTGAATCTTATTTGACCATCAACAGTACTGAAATTAAGCAATGGCAATCAAAGTATACCTAAATATCTGTTCTACTTCATAAATCAGCAAAAATAGAGAGGAGCCAGTCGTCTGATTTATAAATGCTGAGAACCTGGACCAGAGCACTTAGAAGACGATCTGTTCTCATGGGAAATCCTCAGCCTTGGAGGCACTAAAAATGAAATCACTCAAATGCTTATTCAACTCATCATAAGGGATAGTACAGCTTTAGAATGAAAGATTACCAATTGGCAAAAATGATGATGGAAAACATTTAAGGGCTATGGAAAGAGGTTTATATGATTCAGTGAAGCTTTGCACTGAAATCTGCTTGATAAGTGGCAGCGGAATACTGGTAATGGTGTACCCACGAAGGGGAAAGCCTGGTCTAGGAGTATGGTGTGAATCACTGTGGGGGGAGAGTGTACTGATGTCAAGGTAAGAGGAGCTGCTTTCGAACAGGTAGCTGTGTTGGTCAGCAGGACAAAGCAGCGCTTACGTCTCTGTGGTGTGACCTGCAATGGGAGATGCAGAGAGCTGACATGTTAGCCGTCAGGGATGGGCTAAGGACAGGACTTGCAAAAGAGGAAGGATGGAGCGGTGTGTGATACTTCAAATCAGGCTGCTGAAAACAGTATGGAGAATGTGAGACAGGAAAGGAGAGGCTGTTACTGTTCAGAGACAGCTACGTGGCCATGGGTCCTTTAAAGCAACTTGTGTGCGTGTCTGCTGAACATCTTATTCATTGTAGCTTTAGCAAAGTAACCTTCTTTTTAAAAGTTGGAATGAAGGCTGCGGACTTCCAGCTGAATAATACCATCTATAATGAGCTAACTGCTTCGCTTTTGAGCCACTGCTGCTCCAGGAATTAGTGCTTGGAAACCTCCGTACACCTAGATGATAGGGGAGAGCTTCTAGAGGACTTTGTTGTAAGATTGTATAGAGGACCGTTTAGTTGCCTTTGTTTCTCAGCTTTTGGTAAAAACTAGTTGAATCCTTTCAGTTCCTAACAGGCTGTATTCAGATAGGAAGCTCCCTGTTTCTATAATGTCATGTATTGCTTGTTCGGCATCTTTCTAATTAGTGACATTTTATTTAGTCCAAATTAAATATGCCAGATGTAGCTGATTTAGTGGCTAACAATGATGAGTGAGGGGAGGGAGGGAGAGCTAACATTATATAGCCGTCTGTTCTCAGGGAAGTTGTGGGTTTTTTTTTTTTTTTTTTCTAGTTCCACAAGAGAAGTTGGAGTGGTAACCATGGCAGCAGGGAATTTGTCCCTGTAAGCTAAGCAAAGGGTTGGGTTGTGTGGGGTTTTTTGTGTTTGTTTTTTTGTTTGTGGTGCTCCTACTAGGAGGGCGGGGTATGCAAAATGGTCTCAAGCAAGCCCTGGAGAGGGAACTTGGAAATAGGTAAGTTAGAGGCGCTTGCCATGGAGTTAAAACTCGTGAGTTGGTCCTGCTGTAGCATGGACGGATGGATGGGTGCAGCAGTGAAGCAGAGCAGTGAGAGATGTGAAAAATTTCTTGGTAACCTGGATCACTATGCTAGGTGTTTCGGGGTGGGGTGGTTAGACACTGTATGCTAATAAGTCTCTTGTATGGTTGTGTTTGGGTTTCCACCAATATTTTTCTCACTTTTTTCTCACTGAAAATTAATAATTCTTAGCAGGTTGGAAGGGAGTGAGATTTGCATGGGGCTAGCTGCATTCAAGAGAGAATATCCGGCTTAGTCATGGTGACATAACCCCAGATTTTGCATCAGCTCTGGAAACTTTTGATATATCATTCTTGAATTTGGGGAAAACCATTGTTTTCCTCCGATATCTAAATTCACCAAAAAGTAAACAGCATAGCAGTTTTATGGAGCAGTTTCCCATTAAAGCAATTGCTGAAAATGGGAATTATACATGCCTTGGGGAGATGATAACGTGAGCCGTCTTCTCCCATTGACATAAGTTTTCCTGGGCTAAGATCTGCAGGGGGTTAATTCTGGCCACACAATCGATGCCTACACAGTTGTGCAGAAATACTCTCCCAATGCGAGAAGCTCTGTTAAAAGCATTTATTGTGTGTGTGTGACAAACTGACCCATAAAACATCCTGAACGTTGCAGGCAGCAACATTTAGCTGATACTCACTGCTTGAAATCGCCAACTTCCAGAGCTGGTAGCTTGGGAGACGGGAAGTTAAGCAATATTGCTGAATACTGTAGAGCGAGGAGGCAGCTGATGGCCGGGCATTAGGGATGCTTTGCCATGCTGCTGTAGTTAAGCCTGTCACCCACTTGTTATAAAGCACTCCTCTTTTATTGTAAGGCCAGAATGAACTCAGCCCTATCAGGAAAACCTATTGTGGGTTGTGACTGATGCTCTTGGAGTGCGGGAAATTTATATTTCCAAGGTGTGCTTGAGCTTTTGGGATTTTCAGCACATGGAGGCTGTTAGGCTGTGAGTTTCGTAGTGTATTTATTCTTGAGGTTCCCATTGTTAAATGGCCATCATTCCCTGAGTGCCTGGAGGTGATAGCCAGTCTTCATTAGGAGTCTTTTTCCATGTTTTGCCTTTTTTTCCTTTAGCTTCCATTATCTTTTTCACTGCCCTAAGTTGCTCCCATCTTCATATTTTCACACTTTGGTTGATTGTAGCGCTGTATTGTGTCTCCATGTGATATACCATACTTGATTCTTCTCTGATCAAGCTACGCATATTAAGTTCATAGAGTTTTTCTTTAAAAGTTTCATTTTTTGTTTTGGTTTCCAGCTTCCCCCTCTCTCCCGCCAGCTTTGGTATAACTGCCTGGTCTGGGATGTCAGTGTTGGTTCATCGGGATGTGGAGGGGAATAAAGGGACTCTTGTAAAGACAGATAATTGATTTTTTTTTTTAATCTAGTGCACCACTGTATGTTTCATGAAGAGTCTTTTTATCCTGCTGTTGTCAATTCTGGCAAGACTTGTCAGATATAGGAGCTGGGGCTTCAGCTGAGAAGTTGTTTTCATTAATTTTTTAAATTTATTTTAGCCTTCAGGGCTGCAGAGAAAACCTTAGGAACTCTGCACTTGCGAGCACCAGGGAACAAACTCACAAGTCCTTAAAGCCTTAGCTTTTTCATTCCTGGTGGTTACTTTTTTGGGGAGGAGCGAGGAAGAGACAGGAGTGGGAAGAGGGTCTATCTTTGTCTTCCTCTGTATTGTATTCTAAGTTTGTAATTTCTGGCCAGCTCTGCATCTTATGCTTGCTTAGATTCCTTTGCTACCAGACTAGGTAAATTGGATTGCAGTTGTTCAAGACAAATTTCATAACTACCGGTTCTTAAAATAATGTGTTTGTTTTGTCATGTCTGAACATTCCAAATACAGCTTATTTGGCATTGTCCCTGATTGTCAGGCCATTGTTGTTGTTTTATTTGATTTCTGTTATTATATTAACCACAGTCAAAATCCCAAGGTCCCAGTGTATCAGACAAGAGACAGTCACTGCCCCAAAGGTTTTGCCATGCATTAAAAATGCACATATTTTCAAATACTAATCCTCAGTTTCCAAAGACATCTTCGAAAGTGGTCTCTGATCCCTTTCCTAATAATACGTGGCTGGACCGGTGCATGCAAATGGAGGGCTGGAGCCGAGTCTAGCTATGTATACAACCCTTAATGGTTTTCTGCTTTGCAACCTCTCTGCTCCTTTCCCCTCAGAAAAGTGTGCAAGGGAAGGGGAATTTTGTGGACTACCCATGTAGCAGTTGTACTTGGACAATAGTAAATGAAAGTGAGAAGCCAGTTGTATGTTGCTGGACCCTATGCCGAAATGGCTTTCTGGCTCATAGGGTGGCCTGGGCACTCAGATGGCAAGTGTCTCAGCTGCAGTTGTCACAGTGTCCTACTGGGAAAGAAGGAGCCATCCAAGTCTTCAGGACCTGCACCATTTTTCTAAATCCTATGGGAAGCTGCTCCCTGGAGCCTTGTTGTGCTGCCAAGCTTCAAATTAATGTGGTTCTTGTGGTTGAAAGCCTGTGCAGCAAGGAAGATGTGGTAATAATTCCTTTTCTACAGAGTAATTTATAATGGCAAAACAATTTAAAATACTCAGTAACTAGCTTGGTTACTTAAGAATTTTAATCAAGAAATTATTATGGTTTTTCTTTGTATTACCCTTTCTAGGGTTATTAGTGACTTAAATTGTGTTTGCAAGAACTTTTCTACTAAGCCTGCTTTGCTCTTGGAGCAAATTCAGACAATAAATAATGCATTCTGTAAGCACAGCTGAGGAAGATTGCAAACTATCTAGGGATAAATTGCACAATAAAATATATGAAAGATAAAGGTTAATGCCAGCGACATCACTTAATGTCTTTCATTACATAATCAAAGGAGTGTAACGGTGCCTGTAACTTTTTTTTTCCCCCGTACATGAAGGATCTCGAAACTAGAAAGGATTTTTGCATGTAAAGCAATTGCTGTTGGGAGGAGCTGTGTGGAAAGCAGGGAGCTCATTTACAGACTTATAATCAAAACTAATGGGAAATGCTGGGTGGGGGAGGATGCAGATGAAGAAGAAAATGTAAGCTGCCAGTGCTGCGACCAGAGGAAGAGTCTGGACCCCCAGATTTGGGGCTGGGTGAGCTGGCTGTTGCTGGGCTGCCTTCCCGCTGGTGTTTACCGGTACTCTCTCAAAGCCTATCCAAACTGCTTCCCAAGCTTTCTCTCTTCCAGCATCCTGCAAATACCCAGAAGCTTCAGCAAAATTCATAAAGCCCTGTTGTTACTTTTAAAAGGATTGAAAATTAGTCTTTCTCTTTTCTTTTACCTAAAAATGAGTGGCAAACGAGGAATCGAGTGGGAAGACATGAAAATGTCGAACGGGTCGAATGGTTTATCTGAACAAGTGAGCATTAAACCAAAGACAAAGAGTGAAACAGCTTTTGGGGGTACTGTCACAAAATTGGTGTGTTGTCTGTATGTAGGTGTGTACCACTTAAAACTGCATTCTGCTGTTTATTTGTAAAATAATGGAAATCGTAGGGTAGCAACACAGTTTCCAAACCTTCAGCCTCTAAGTATGTGTGCACACGTTGGAATAAATCTTTTGTTCATGCAGGCAGTGGTTATGTCTTGAAAACATGCTCTGTACAGTCTTTTCTTAAAAGTACATTGTACAGTTCACACCTTTGTATGTAAATAGCTGAAGAAGTTTTGGTGCAGTTGCTATACAAGCCTAAGCCTATACAGAGGGCATTAGTACTTTAAGTTTTGAGAAGATAGAAACAGATAATGAATACAGACTTCATCTGGTGTCTCCATAACAAATAGCCATTTTCACACGTAGTTTTGAATGAGAGGAGGAAAAGCTTTGGCTTGTTTTTGCAGTATTTGGGTTTTAAACTTTAATAGTACCCCAAATGTGCTTGTTGTATATGTTCCTTTAAATGTGCTTTGTGTATATCCAACATCACACACTTTGCTTATTTTTTTTAAGCTCAAATGTCAACAATTGCAGTGTGTAATTATGCCAGTAGTGCAGAGAGACGTGTTTGCTTGATTAGTCACCGCGGCCTGAATTCAGCCAATATAGCTTACGGCATCCAGCTGAAGTCCAGAGTCAGGAGCCTAGATTCCCTCTGCAGCTAGCAGAGGCACAAATGCCTTTGTCATGTGCTTTAGCTCTTAAGTTACCCCATCTCTCTCCCTTAGCTTCAGGAGGAATTTAACTCTCTAAAATTACCTGGGGTGAACATGGGCCTGGGCATTCGTACACGACGGGTTCGGAAGCGCTAACCCTCCAAATATAGATGCTGACTTGAACGCAGCTCCAATCCTGCCCTGCCCTTCTCTGCCCACACTGCTGTGATTCCCAAAAACCTGTCTCGCTGGTACAACCCTCACAGAGTTCATGACTTTAGTATTGGTGTTTGATGACCACTGAACATATGATGATACTGTGATTCCCCTTCAAGTCAAGTTATTCCTCTGACTGTCGGAAATGTTGGAAATTCAGTAGCCCAGCAAAGAGGGACAGAATCAGGGTTTTGTAACATGGCCAACTTAAGTCCTTTTTGTTTGTTGTTTTTTTTTTAAGATTGCTGTTCTGAATATGAAAGTCAAAGACTAAGATCTTGGTCTTACAACAGTTTTTCTCCTTTGTTGTTCATAGGCTTTTAAACGTGTACCTAAATATAGTATATGCCAGAGGAGAGAGTTAATGTTGCTATGAGAACCTTAACCTCAGCATT